>NW_017386459.1:0-3111 GCF_000237925.1 Schistosoma mansoni
TGGAACAATCAGTTGGATCGAACTTGCCATCATAAATCAACTTCATTGATTATGAGAAAGTGTATGACAGTATGGATGGAACATTATGGAACTGTCTTCGACACTATGGTGTATGTGAGAAAGTCATCAACATACAACTTGTTATGAAAATAAGTTTCTCCAAATAAAAGCTATAATTGAGTACTGGTGAAAAGTTTCCGAATGGTAATATCCAACGTCATGAAAGAAATGGGGTCACAATAGACATAACATGTGTAAGCTGAATGCAATTCCACTGATAAATAGGTCAGATATACAAATATATAAGTAGTATGTTGAGTGTGTATTATGATTATTGGAATATCGATAAGCAGAAATAAACTGCAGAAATGAACACAATTATTAGCTCTCAAATTTCATTCTGATATCGACTGACAATGAATGAGTGTTCAATATGAGAGGTATGCAAAATGATAATCCAGTTTTATGTGTCAGAAATCTTCAGTGTTCATGATGACGAAAAGTATAATTCGGATTTATGATTTAAATAATGAACAATTTTTGATCGTCACCAAAACGTATGGTGACGTAATTCGTCAAACAGAAGTACTAGTTTTACCAAAGATTTCAAATTCACTGTTGTGAGGGAAATGTAGTGAAATACAATATGGTGAATTCACTTATTGTTTTTTTTGAACTTTTTTACGTTCATTTTTGTAATGAGCAGTAAATTGCATGAAGTATCTTGGTTGGTAGACTGGATTGATTTCAATGTGTCAGTTGATAGTTGATTGACATGAACGCTAAGCTCCTAAAAACTTCCCAGTGTTCTTAACATTCCCTCTATCTAAGATTTCAATATTTTTGTTACAACTTGTGACCTTGTGCCTTATTGATATTTAGCGTAATGATACTGTCAATGATAGAACAGTGAATTATCGATCGGACCAATGACACGTAAACCCATACAAGCAGTCTAGAATCCTTATCGGTCCATCCTCCTGCCTAGCCCTGCCTGATGGAGAAGGAGTCAAAACTATCTGATGTAATATTTCTCACAACTATGAGAAAAAATACCTTTTAAATGAAATATTTACTGAACTATCTTAAAGATAAAGTATTTACAACTTGTTATGAAAATAAGTTTCTCCAAATAAAAGCTATAATTGAGTACTGGTGAAAAGTTTCCGAATGGTAATATCCAACGTCATGAAAGAAATGGGGTCACAATAGACATAACATGTGTAAGCTGAATGCAATTCCACTGATAAAATAGATCAGTCATACAAACATATAAGTAGTATGTTGAGTGTGTATTATGATTATTGGAATATCGATAAGCAGAAATAAACTGCAGAAATGAACACAATTATTAGCTCTCAAATTTCATTCTGATATCGACTGACAATGAATGAGTGTTCAATATGAGAGGTATGCAAAATGATAATCCAGTTTTATGTGTCAGAAATCTTCAGTGTTCATGATGACGAAAAGTATAATTCGGATTTATGATTTAAATAATGAACAATTTTTGATCGTCACCAAAACGTATGGTGACGTAATTCGTCAAACAGAAGTACTAGTTTTACCAAAGATTTCAAATTCACTGTTGTGAGGGAAATGTAGTGAAATACAATATGGTGAATTCACTTATTGTTTTTTTTGAACTTTTTTACGTTCATTTTTGTAATGAGCAGTAAATTGCATGAAGTATCTTGGTTGGTAGACTGGATTGATTTCAATGTGTCAGTTGATAGTTGATTGACATGAACGCAAAGCTCCTAAAAACTTCCCAGTGTTCTTAACATTCCCTCTATCTAAGATTTCAATATTTTTGTTACAACTTGTGACCTTGTGCCTTATTGATATTTAGCGTAATGATACTGTCAATGATAGAACAGTGAATTATCGATCGGACCAATGACACGTAAACCCATACAAGCAGTCTAGAATCCTTATCGGTCCATCCTCCTGCCTAGCCCTGCCTGATGGAGAAGGAGTCAAAACTATCTGATGTAATATTTCTCACAACTATGAGAAAAAATACCTTTTAAATGAAATATTTACTGAACTATCTTAAAGATAAAGTATTTACAACTTGTTATGAAAATAAGTTTCTCCAAATAAAAGCTATAATTGAGTACTGGTGAAAAGTTTCCGAATGGTAATATCCAACGTCATGAAAGAAATGGGGTCACAATAGACATAACATGTGTAAGCTGAATGCAATTCCACTGATAAATAGGTCAGATATACAAATATATAAGTAGTATGTTGAGTGTGTATTATGATTATTGGAATATCGATAAGCAGAAATAAACTGCAGAAATGAACACAATTATTTAGCTCTCAAATTTCATTCTGATATCGACTGACAATGAATGAGTGTTCAATATGAGAGGTATGCAAAATGATAATCCAGTTTTATGTGTCAGAAATCTTCAGTGTTCATGATGACGAAAAGTATAATTCGGATTTATGATTTAAATAATGAACAATTTTTGATCGTCACCAAAACGTATGGTGACGTAATTCGTCAAACAGAAGTACTAGTTTTACCAAAGATTTCAAATTCACTGTTGTGAGGGAAATGTAGTGAAATACAATATGGTGAATTCACTTATTTTTTTTTTTTGAACTTTTTTACGTTCATTTTTGTAATGAGCAGTAAATTGCATGAAGTATCTTGGTTGGTAGACTGGATTGATTTCAATGTGTCAGTTGATAGTTGATTGACATGAACGCTAAGCTCCTAAAAACTTCCCAGTGTTCTTAACATTCCCTCTATCTAAGATTTCAATATTTTTGTTACAACTTGTGACCTTGTGCCTTATTGATATTTAGCGTAATGATACTGTCAATGATAGAACAGTGAATTATCGATCGGACCAATGACACGTAAACCCGTACAAGCAGTCTAGAATCCTTATCGGTCCATCCTCCTGCCTAGCCCTGCCTGATGGAGAAGGAGTCAAAACTATCTGATGTAATATTTCTCACAACTATGAGAAAAAAATACCTTTTAAATGAAATATTTACTGAACTATCTTAAAGATAAAGTATTTACAACTTGTTATGAAAATAAGTTTCTCCAAATAAAAGGTATTTTTTTCCCATAGTTGTGAGAAATAT
>NW_017386459.1:3311-7818 GCF_000237925.1 Schistosoma mansoni
ATTATTAGCTCTCAAATTTCATTCTGATATCGAACCTGACAATGAAATTGCAGTGTTCAATATGAGAGGTATGCAAAATGATAATCCAGTTTTATGTGTCAGAAATCTTCAGTGTTCATGATGACGAAAAGTATAATTCGGATTTATGAATTTAAAATAATGAACAATTTTTGACATTATTAGCTCTCAAATTTCATTCTGATATCGACTGACAATGAATGAGTGTTCAATATGAGAGGTATGCAAAATGATAATCCAGTTTTATGTGTCAGAAATCTTCAGTGTTCATGATGACGAAAAGTATAATTCGGATTTATGATTTAAATAATGAACAATTTTTGATCGTCACCAAAACGTATGGTGACGTAATTCGTCAAACAGAAGTACTAGTTTTACCAAAGATTTCAAATTCACTGTTGTGAGGGAAATGTAGTGAAATACAATATGGTGAATTCACTTATTTTTTTTTTTTGAACTTTTTTACGTTCATTTTTGTAATGAGCAGTAAATTGCATGAAGTATCTTGGTTGGTAGACTGGATTGATTTCAATGTGTCAGTTGATAGTTGATCGACATGAACGCTAAGCTCCTAAAAACTTCCCAGTGTTCTTAACATTCCCTCTATCTAAGATTTCAATATTTTTGTTACAACTTGTGACCTTGTGCCTTATTGATATTTAGCGTAATGATACTGTCAATGATAGAACAGTGAATTATCGATCGGACCAATGACACGTAAACCCATACAAGCAGTCTAGAATCCTTATCGGTCCATCCTCCTGCCTAGCCCTGCCTGATGGAGAAGGAGTCAAAACTATCTGATGTAATATTTCTCACAACTATGAGAAAAAATACCTTTTAAATGAAATATTTACTGAACTATCTTAAAGATAAAGTATTTACAACTTGTTATGAAAATAAGTTTCTCCAAATAAAAGCTATAATTGAGTACTGGTGAAAAGTTTCCGAATGGTAATATCCAACGTCATGAAAGAAATGGGGTCACAATAGACATAACATGTGTAAGCTGAATGCAATTCCACTGATAAATAGGTCAGATATACAAATATATAAGTAGTATGTTGAGTGTGTATTATGATTATTGGAATATCGATAAGCAGAAATAAACTGCAGAAATGAACACAATTATTAGCTCTCAAATTTCATTCTGATATCGACTGACAATGAATGAGTGTTCAATATGAGAGGTATGCAAAATGATAATCCAGTTTTATGTGTCAGAAATCTTCAGTGTTCATGATGACGAAAAGTATAATTCGGATTTATGATTTAAATAATGAACAATTTTTGATCGTCACCAAAACGTATGGTGACGTAATTCGTCAAACAGAAGTACTAGTTTTACCAAAGATTTCAAATTCACTGTTGTGAGGGAAATGTAGTGAAATACAATATGGTGAATTCACTTATTGTTTTTTTTTTGAACTTTTTTACGTTCATTTTTGTAATGAGCAGTAAATTGCATGAAGTATCTTGGTTGGTAGACTGGATTGATTTCAATGTGTCAGTTGATAGTTGATTGACATGAACGCTAAGCTCCTAAAAACTTCCCAGTGTTCTTAACATTCCCTCTATCTAAGATTTCAATATTTTTGTTACAACTTGTGACTTTGTGCCTTATTGATATTTAGCGTAATGATACTGTCAATGATAGAACAGTGAATTATCGATCGGACCAATGACACGTAAACTCGTACAAGCAGTCTAGAATCCTTATCGGTCCATCCTCCTGCCTAGCCCTGCCTGATGGAGAAGGAGTCAAAACTATCTGATGTAATATTTCTCACAACTATGAGAAAAAATACCTTTTAAATGAAATATTTACTGAACTATCTTAAAGATAAAGTATTTACAACTTGTTATGAAAATAAGTTTCTCCAAATAAAAGCTATAATTGAGTACTGGTGAAAAGTTTCCGAATGGTAATATCCAACGTCATGAAAGAAATGGGGTCACAATAGACATAACATGTGTAAGCTGAATGCAATTCCACTGATAAATAGGTCAGATATACAAATATATAAGTAGTATGTTGAGTGTGTATTATGATTATTGGAATATCGATAAGCAGAAATAAACTGCAGAAATGAACACAATTATTAGCTCTCAAATTTCATTCTGATATCGACTGACAATGAATGAGTGTTCAATATGAGAGGTATGCAAAATGATAATCCAGTTTTATGTGTCAGAAATCTTCAGTGTTCATGATGACGAAAAGTATAATTCGGATTTATCATTTAAATAATGAACAATTTTTGATCGTCACCAAAACGTATGGTGACGTAATTCGTCAAACAGAAGTACTAGTTTTACCAAAGATTTCAAATTCACTGTTGTGAGGGAAATGTAGTGAAATACAATATGGTGAATTCACTTTTTTTTTTTTTTTTGAACTTTTTTACGTTCATTTTTGTAATGAGCAGTAAATTGCATGAAGTATCTTGGTTGGTAGACTGAATTGATTTCAATGTGTCAGTTGATAGTTGATTGACATGAACGCTAAGCTCCTAAAAACTTCCCAGTGTTCTTAACATTCCCTCTATCTAAGATTTCAATATTTTTGTTACAACTTGTGACCTTGTGCCTTATTGATATTTAGCGTAATGATACTGTCAATGATAGAACAGTGAATTATCGATCGGACCAATGACACGTAAACCCGTACAAGCAGTCTAGAATCCTTATCGGTCCATCCTCCTGCCTAGCCCTGCCTGATGGAGAAGGAGTCAAAACTATCTGATGTAATATTTCTCACAACTATGAGAAAAAAATACCTTTTAAATGAAATATTTACTGAACTATCTTAAAGATAAAGTATTTACAACTTGTTATGAAAATAAGTTTCTCCAAATAAAAGCTATAATTGAGTACTGGTGAAAAGTTTCCGAATGGTAATATCCAACGTCATGAAAGAAATGGGGTCACAATAGACATAACATGTGTAAGCTGAATGCAATTCCACTGATAAATAGGTCAGATATACAAATATATAAGTAGTATGTTGAGTGTGTATTATGATTATTGGAATATCGATAAGCAGAAATAAACTGCAGAAATGAACACAATTATTAGCTCTCAAATTTCATTCTGATATCGACTGACAATGAATGAGTGTTCAATATGAGAGGTATGCAAAATGATAATCCAGTTTTATGTGTCAGAAATCTTCAGTGTTCATGATGACGAAAAGTATAATTCGGATTTATGATTTAAATAATGAACAATTTTTGATCGTCACCAAAACGTATGGTGACGTAATTCGTCAAACAGAAGTACTAGTTTTACCAAAGATTTCAAATTCACTGTTGTGAGGGAAATGTAGTGAAATACAATATGGTGAATTCACTTATTGTTTTTTTTTGAACTTTTTTACGTTCATTTTTGTAATGAGCAGTAAATTGCATGAAGTATCTTGGTTGGTAGACTGGATTGATTTCAATGTGTCAGTTGATAGTTGATTGACATGAACGCTAAGCTCCTAAAAACTTCCCAGTGTTCTTAACATTCCCTCTATCTAAGATTTCAATATTTTTGTTACAACTTGTGACCTCGTGCCTTATTGATATTTAGCGTAATGATACTGTCAATGATAGAACAGTGAATTATCGATCGGACCAATGACACGTAAACTCGTACAAGCAGTCTAGAATCCTTATCGGTCCATCCTCCTGCCTAGCCCTGCCTGATGGAGAAGGAGTCAAAACTATCTGATGTAATATTTCTCACAACTATGAGAAAAAATACCTTTTAAATGAAATATTTACTGAACTATCTTAAAGATAAAGTATTTACAACTTGTTATGAAAATAAGTTTCTCCAAATAAAAGCTATAATTGAGTACTGGTGAAAAGTTTCCGAATGGTAATATCCAACGTCATGAAAGAAATGGGGTCACAATAGACATAACATGTGTAAGCTGAATGCAATTCCACTGATAAATAGGTCAGATATACAAATATATAAGTAGTATGTTGAGTGTGTATTATGATTATTGGAATATCGATAAGCAGAAATAAACTGCAGAAATGAACACAATTATTAGCTCTCAAATTTCATTCTGATATCGACTGACAATGAATGAGTGTTCAATATGAGAGGTATGCAAAATGATAATCCAGTTTTATGTGTCAGAAATCTTCAGTGTTCATGATGACGAAAAGTATAATTCGGATTTATGATTTAAATAATGAACAATTTTTGATCGTCACCAAAACGTATGGTGACGTAATTCGTCAAACAGAAGTACTAGTTTTACCAAAGATTTCAAATTCACTGTTGTGAGGGAAATGTAGTGAAATACAATATGGTGAATTCACTTATTGTTTTTTTTTGAACTTTTTTACGTTCATTTTTGTAATGAGCAGTAAATTGCATGAAGTATCTTGGTTGGTAGACTGGATTGATTTTCATGTGTCAGTTGATAGTTGATTGACATGAACGCTAAGCTCCTAAAACTTTCCAGTGTTCTTAACATTCCCTCTAT
>NW_017386458.1:0-7613 GCF_000237925.1 Schistosoma mansoni
TTGTGTGTTAACTCAGAATGTTCGATTGAAAGATGTAAAAGATTGTGCACAACGTTTACAAATTATAACAAAAGATTTATTCCAGGTGTGTATTTTATTTTTCATGAGATTTATATTTTGTTTGTTTACCTTCTAAATCTTTGAGCTATACTGATCAAAGTTCATATCTCTATCTTATGTAATCTCTATTATTTCCTCATAATATCGGTTCGTCTTTTAGATACAGATATCCTAGAATCTGGGACAAATTCACATAAATATATAGACAGATAATTAACAATATGAGAAGTAAAGTAATCAGAATTACATCAGTAGTAGTAGGAAACTAAATATAACAGTGTATTTCCCCTCAGATGTCGAAGTATTCATAATCCAGTCAATCAGCAGAAGAAATAGGAAGGGGGAGAGTAGACAGCCTTGTCTGACTCCGGTCCCTACTGGAAATGCATGTGTCAGCTGTCCACCATTGACTATCCTGACGACTCTCATCGATTAATCTCAATCTTCACATTTTGATTTGGAGCGTGCAATTCACTACATGACTTTGCATATCACTGTTGAGTTTTATTAGAAGTTGGAGCTTCATGATACAAAAATGAATATGATTCATAGATGTCAAGAAACATGCTGTCAGTTTTCTTGATAGTTTCACTAAATCATCAAGTGTGTTTGGAAGTACACAAACGTGTGTGCATGCACGATCCAAATCAGAGTGTGGTCAAACATGAAACGTTGTTTGTTTAGTTGTTTATTTTATGTATGTATTGCAAAATATGTACAAAAACGTTAAATCACTTGACTGTACATTTCAAATAATTCATTTGAAGCCTATGGAAAGTTTCCCAGTATATGTTAATGGAAGTTGATTTTATAAGTTGTCTCCATGGGATTTATTACATGTAGTAATTGTACATATACCAACAGCTAAAATCGATGATAAATAACTAAAACAGTCGTTTGTCACTCAAACATTATTTGTAGAGAAGAGTGACAAAGTAAAGTCAACATTATTAATCAAAACTTATGAAATTTCATATGATTGGCACTGAATAAAATGTTGATTGACGTTTTCACAGAATAACGGAAAGTATGTACACAGAGTTGCTTTATTCTCTCACCTGTGTTTTTAGAAAGGTTATCAACCGTATCTACTTCCGAACTTTCGAAATTTTCAAGAGCTTTCGTTGCACCTTTTTAATGTTCCTCTATATAACATTTCTGATGATATTGTCGTTGATGAATTTGGGATCAGGCAAAAAGTACACAAGAAGATGTGTGAGCAAGCGTACAGTAAAATATTAGGCGAATGTTTAGACAGAATGTATACCGTTTGGCGTTTATTTAGGCGAGAAATAGACACGTTGGCTTAAAGTCGTGCGAATAGTAGACGATTCAGTAACATTTCAACATGGGACGGCTAGTATTTAATACAATTTTATGTCGCCTGTAAACTGGCATGCCTCATGTAATATATTATTATTATATGATCAACAAATAATTTATGCAATAACTGATCATGTCGACTTGGAAAATTATGAAACATTGACAGATATACGATCAGTATATATTATTGTTTTCATCAGTCTACTCAAGATGTTGGTCGAACTTTAGTAGGGCTTATGGCACTTACTCAATAGGATATGAGATACTTGGTTACAATTGAGAAATGGTTTTTATTTGACGATATCTCCCGAGATATAGTAGTATTGATGTTGTTCTTTCTTAAACAGAAACTGTCGAGACCTGTCTGAGTAGCATGTCTAGAAATTGATATCCCGTTTGAAGCACACTCGCATATTGTTACACAGGAAATTACAGCAATAATTTGATGTAAACGTCACGTGCAGGCTATCATCTTATTATCACTGTCATACATAATTTCTCACACACACTAATCGATAATTGTGACTTGATCTAAATGTGTTTAACTTTTAGCTATTAGTTATGAGCATCTATATGTGTTTGATCCAGTCTTCATCTTCCTCACCCTCTACGTATATAATTGTTTTTCATACACTTAGTTTTACCTCATTATTTTACTGTTACTGGTCGATCAGTGCACAACCTTATTTCAGTCCTCGAAATGGCATTATGCTCTTTATATTTCCCGACAGAATAAGTGGTGACAGGCGTAAGAGAACAGGTAAGCGACAAAGAAGTGTTTTACGATTCGAACAAAGACATAGTGATCACTAGCCGGATTTAAAGGTCGACTACCTAAGAAAACAAAATAATCCCAGCAATTGTTAACTGGATGAACATAATTAATCAAAAGAGAACATCAATGGTAGATTGAGTCAGTTTCACGTAGGTGTCTATGCTGCATGAATTATGAAATTTTGTTTCACAGTTTAGTATGTTTAGATTTATGGATAAGATTTGAGTGTTATTCTATATGGATGGTCTACTATCGACCTGCATTCGTATTCTTAAACTACCACGTATTGCTATCTACCTAAACTTTCTTCTTAAATGCTGTTGTTGGTCTCCTGCAACAAACTGTTTGATTCTCAATTCATTTGGACTGTTCCTTCTCAGAGCATAGATAAATTTCCATATGTTTCCATATGTATAAGGAGCACCAATAAGTTGGTTGAGGAACATCTTCCACAATGCAATTATAGACATTACACAATGTGATTTGGAATACTGGCTAATCGTAAACTCCACATATCTCCAGTCTAGTCGTACAGGGATCTGTTAACGTTTTGATCTTGTCATAATTTTCTGATCAAAACGGTGACTCGATTAGACTGTCACATCAACTATGACATCTGTGACTGATACGAAATCTAAAGCTGCCAAACCACGAATCCACAAAGCATTCAGAAATTAACGTCTTCTTTATTTTATGTTATGGTTTATCAAAATCAACATTGTTCTTCATTATCATTATTAAAATCTGTATACATGAAGTTAACACATAAACAGAAAACTACTTCAAAGATGCTCAGAATCACCTATCTTTCCTTTTATTATTGATAAGATGCCTGTCAGTTTACTAATATTTTTTTGATAATAATTAGTAAATTCATAATCAAAGTCCTTTTAAACATTAGTGACAGATCTGTGGTGGACCAAAACGTATGATAACAAAAATTAGCAACAAAAATATTACGTCTAAAGTTTATATAACAATTAACAGTTAATAAGTTAATTACACACAGATAAAAAAATAAGGGACGTTACTTAATTCTTCAGGCTATTGCGTGTTCAGTTGAGTTTGGTCTAAATAATCCACAATTATAAAAGATTAGTAATCCCAATATGGACGATATAGATCCAATAGGTTTACCAAGCGTAGAATTCAATAAGAATGTCACGATTGTCTATAAATGGAGATGGTATGCAATTAATATTTCATTTAACATATTAGCAGACATGGCAGAACGATGCAGATTAGAATTAGAGTGTATTTATTGAGGAGCAGTAACAGTGCCACGATATGTTGTACTCAAAACGGAAGGAAGTCAAGTTACAAGTGTTCAAAGTAATACACTTAAACAACAAGTACAATTGTTTAATGCTAAATGTACAGAATATGAAAATACATGCGTAAACTATGAAAAATTATTTAAAAAATAGGTTTTATGGTCCTATCTCCACATAGCTCCCCCCAGAGTGTCCGGAGGTAACACTGATTACAATATGAACAACAAAAATTGAGAAATATTGTGTATAAATTTACATAAAATAGTATTTACTGTAATAACGGAAAAAAAAATTGTGGAGATAGGAATAAATGACACGTTAATAATATAGGCTATGCTACGCAAAATGAAACTGAAAAACGAGCATTAAAAAGTTTTGGTTTGCTAATAATAATAATAAAATGTGCGAAACTCTTAATAGAGTCATAAAATATTAAAAAAATGGATGAATTTAATGAATAGTTGGTTTGCATTCACTCGTTTATTACTATGGCAATTTTTCTTATTAAAAAAAAATTGGCAAAACTAGTGATAATAAATAAATGTAATTATTAAATGTGCATGTAAGGAAAATAAATAGCTTTTATTAGAAAATTGAGTAACAACAATAAAGTGCGTGTAATTGAATCGATTTTCATTAGTCGGCGAAATGTACGTAGCGCTTAGGTTTCTTTACCAACCTACCGGAGCGAGTTAAAGACGGTTTAAGATGAAACTTGTCCTCTTCGCTTGGCTTCTCAGGAACAGAAAGGAGGGGTTGTTGTTCATCGATGTTAACTTCTTTAAGGTGAGTCGGTTCGTAAAACGCTGGTTTAATTCTATCAATGGAAATAGTTTCTTTGTTCCCATTTCGAATGATAATAAAATGTTTGGGAGTACGTTTGGTTACTTTATAGGGACCTTCGTATGGTGGTTTTAATGGCTTTTTGACAGCGTCAACTCGAACGAAAACGAATTTGCAGGTTTCAAGGTTTTTATCTAATTGCACCCGGTTGTTATGTTGTCGCGGGGGTATTGGTTTAATATTCTGCATCGTCTGTAATAAGCGGCTTGCAAAACGGGAAGAATCCCCTAGCGTTGTAGATTCGCAACTGACTAATTGGCCTGGTAATGTTAATGTCGTACCGTAGACTAATTCGGCAGCAGTGCATCCAATGTCTTCTTTAATAGTGGAATGAATACCCAGGAGTACGAGTGGTAAGGCATCGCTCCATTTGGTAGGATCAGCTTGAGTCGTCAGCGAGCTTTTCAATTGGCGATGAAATCTTTCAACCATGCCATTAGCTGCTGGATGATAAGCCGTTGTTTTGATGTGGTTGACCCCAAGTAGTCTGGTGAATTCCTGAAATAAAATGGATTGAAATTGGGGGCCACGATCAGTAGTGATAATTGCAGGTACTCCGTAGTTCGATATCCATCGGTCGAGAAAAACTGATGCTACAGTCTCAGCTGATGTGTCTTTGATGGGGCATGCAATCGCCCATCGAGTGAACCTGTCCACCACAGTGAGAATGTGAGTGAAAGAGTTTGAAGGCGGCAGGGGGCCAACTAAATCCAAGTGAATATGTTGAAAACGTTTGTCAGAGATAGGAAACTCCCCAATTGGACTAATAGTATGCTTTTGGATCTTGCTACGTTGACACTGAAGGCAACCCCGTGTCCATCGTTTAATATCTGAATTGATTTTGGGCCAAACAAAACGTTCAGTTATCAGCTTTGTAGTAGCTCGGATGCCCGGATGTGATAAACCATGCAAGTGTTGGAATAACTTTAGTCGACAAGCCTGAGGGACAAAAGGGCGATTATTGCCTGTTGAAGTGTCACAAATGATGGATGCATCTGAGAAAGGAATGGGTACCGATCTGAGATTCAAGCTAGACTTTTCTCTACAGACCTTCAATTCTGCGTCGTCTGCTTGTAATTTGGCTAAGGTTTCAAGATTGATGTCGTGGTTAAGTACCGTCATATTAATATCCTTTCTAGACAGTGCGTCTGCGACAATGTTGGTATGACCCTTGATAAACTGAATGTCTGTTGTGAATTGCGAGATATAATCGAGTTGTCTCGCTTCGCGTGGAGAATGTTTATCATATGACGTATTAAATGAGAAACACAGGGGTTTATGGTCCGTCATAATAGTGAAGTCACGACCCTGTAGTAAAAAATTGAAGTGTTTAACAGCTAGGTACATGGCTAAAAGTTCTCGTCCAAATGTGCTGTACCGCTCTTGAGCGGGTGATAACCGTTTAGAGAAAAAAGCTATTGGTTTAATCATGTTATTAACTCGTTGTTGTAGCACTGCCCCTACAGCTTTTTGAGATGCGTCCGTACACAAGATCAGATGCGTTTGGGGGTCAGTGTTTAGGTGTTGTAGCATAGTTGCGTCGGCGATCAAGTTTTTGGCTTTTTCAAATGCTGTTTTGGCGTCAGAGGGTAAGTGGAATAGTTGGTTCTTATTTTTGCTACTCGCTTTATCCTCTCTAAGCAGGTCTGTTAAGGGTTGTAGGACATCAGCACAATTGGGCAGAAATCGTCGATAAAAATTTAATGTTCCCAGGAAACGACGTAGTGCCTTAACAGAAGTAGGCTCAGGGTAGTTGATTATGGCTTCTACCTTCTGTGGAAGGGGTTTAATTCCCTGAGAGTCTATGTAATGACCGAGGAACTCCAACACTGAAACACTAAATATGCACTTTGAGGGGTTAATCACGACGCCATAACTTTTGAAACGCTCAAAGAGAGTCTGTAAGTGCTGAAGATGTTCTTCCAAGGAAGAGCTAGCGATTAGGACGTCATCGATGTAAACAAATACGAAATCTAAACCTCGCGTGACTTCATCCATAAATCGTTGGAATGTTTGCGCAGCATTCTTAAGCCCAAATGGCATCCTCAAGAATTCAAACAACCCAAAAGGTGTGATTACGGCTGTTTTTTCAATATCCTCAGGTGCCACTGGGATCTGATGATAAGCTCTGACTAAGTCTAGTTTTGAAAAAATCAGTTTACCGTGCAGGTTTAGTGAAAAATCATGTAGATGAGGAATAGGATATCTGTCTGGAACTGTCTGATTATTCAAACGTCTATAATCTCCACAAGGGCGCCAATCTTGATCTTTTTTGGGAACCATGTGCAGTGGCGAGGCCCAAGGGCTATTAGACTGTCGGATTATCCCTAGTTGCATCATATGTTCAAATTCTCTTTTGGCGGACTGCAACTTATTGGGTGGTAGTCTTCTCGCCTTGGCGCAGATAGGTGGACCAGTTGTAGTGATAGTATGTTGAACATGGTGTGTGGAGTTTTCAGTTTGATAATCGGCTTTCGTTATACATTCATACTTCGATAGAAGATCGGTAAAAGTTTGACTATCAGGTCTAAGCAATCGGACACCATAAATTTCATAATTGCAGGTGATTGTTCCGTTGACCTGTAGACTTGTACTCACGTCGATAAGTTTCTTTTTTCTCATGTCGACAAGGAGATTGTAGTTACTAAGAAAATCGGCTCCAAGGATGGGTTGTTTAACTTCTGCGACGATGAAAACCCATGTAAAACGTCTACGGAGACCGATGTCCAAGATGAGTGATTGCTCGCCATACGTTTTAATAATAGGATTGTTTGCTGCCACTAATGATAATTTAGCGTGTTGAAAGTGCCGTCGTCGGGAAAGATGAATTGGGAGTATGCTTATTTCGGCTCCAGTATCGATTAGAAAATCCGAGCCCGAAATACGATCCCTGACATGAAATAGACGGCTTGAGCTGTGGCCAGAGTCAGGCGCCGCCATTACTGCCTTGCCGGACCGTTTCCCTGGTTATCAGTGATGGGTGAGGGGAATGCACACGGGCGTGTACAACGCCGTGCTTTTGTGCCGAATTTAGTATGATACCAACAAATTTCGGATGTTCGTTTAGGTGAACGAGATCGTGGTCTAGAGCGTGATCTCTGTCTAAAAGGGGGTCTTACTTGTTTGGCCTGAACCGTTGCTACAGTGGTTTGAAGTGACTCAAGTTGATTCGTCAATTGAGATAATTGTCTTTGAATAGAGTTTAAGTAGCTGACATCAGCTGCTCCAGTTCAAATTTCATTCGATTTATTCTGTATCGATGGATTGATGAATATTTTATTTCCAGTTATAGATATTAGTGTATTTGGTATTCAAAATGTGGATTTTGATTAGTCTTG
>NW_017386457.1:0-7796 GCF_000237925.1 Schistosoma mansoni
AAGCGAGATGGTGTGGCTAGTATGGAGTTCAGATGCGCGTTCGTCACATGTGGACTCGTCAGATGGAGTACTTGCATCTCAGAGTTGAGTTACTCCGGGACGTGTCAATGCATTCCTAAACATCAATAGAAAATTCAAACAAATGATACAAAATAAACTTAAACCTCACCCCTTTTGCTCAAGCTAGTGGCTATCAAGACTGAGTATGTAGGCAGATAACGCGATGGCGCCTGAAGCGAAAGGCACTGGGTTCGAATCCCAGAGTGAACATCATCTCAGGATGGTGGAGAAGATTTGTAGCTCAGGTGGATGATTTTGATGGAGTTTTGTTCTCTGAGCTGGATAGTTTGGTCGTCATCATCATCACAAACCCGAAGTTCTGTGCTGACGATGTCGTTCAGAAGGACGATGAAAGCTCCATGACTAAACCATCCATCTCAAGGAACAAAACTCCATCAAAATCAACTCTGAGATACAAGTACATCCAGCTGACGAGCTCCCATTCATCTATGCTTATGAAACTAACATTTGCATTTATCAATATAAAAGTGAAAACAGTACCTTAAATAAGTCCTTTGTAGTCTGTTCTCATTATAGTCATAGATCATACGGAATTGACAATCAGTAAAATATGGACTTTAAAAATATTTCTTTTCCTCACACATTTTAATCAACATGAAATTTGATATCACTTATAACAGGAAATAAGTAAAATAATCTAAAAAACTTAACTCATAAATGGTCAAGTTTCTTTGATATAGGTCAAATTTTGTTCAATAATAAAGATTTAGGTTTATTCTAATTTATGTTAAAAATCTATGGTTACAAAAACGATTATTGATGTATGAAATCTAATAAAAATATTATTGATTTACTTAATTCATTCTTTGTGTACTAAAAAAAACTTTAATAAATTCTGTTATAGTTATTTTTCTCAATACAAGTAGATGGATTTAAATCTAAGATATTCTAAAGCATTAGGTTTAATTGTTCATCTGATAAAGAACACTTTGATGTTTAGGACTGCAATGGATGAGTGTCTTATTGGCATATGTGCATACTGTGAGTGAACATCAACTCTGAGATACAGGTACATCCAGCTGACGAGTCCCAAATAGGACGAAACGCGCGTTCTGGATTCCACTGCTAGCCACTATCCATCTTTGCTTATGATATTCATCATAATTATTTCGCTTACTATAATAAAATTTACCAAATAAACATACAATGAACATTTTTTTAAAAATTCTGGAAATTATTTCTCGTTCATTAATTAATATTATAGTACTATCAAAATTTCAATAAGATGTAGGTTTAACCAATTTAATCAGGTATCATATTGATTAATCTAGGAACTAGGACATAGTCAAGAATTATCTTCTTATGTATAATGAATAAATTATATTGAGAATTAATCATTCTTTTGAATTTATTATACTTTAGCCGGAAACCAGTAACCACTATGTTGTATCTTACATAAAATAAGAAAATAATATTAAGGTTCCGTCAACTGACTAATTTTAAAGCACCAGATTAAACGTTTTATATGCCGAATCCTGCGAGCGGGATCGTAGATGCCTACAGATGGGAAGCCCCGTACTAGGACGAGACGGTCGTCCAGTGCTTCTGGGTTTTCGATGGTGGTCCAACATTCACCCATTCCTTATATCAATTTCAAGATCATATAATTGTTTAATTTTACTTTAAATATCGTATGAACTATTGTTCAATGTAACAAGTTTACTAAATGTAAGAAAAGGAAGTTAATTGTTGAGGACATACTTTATGATGTTTACCGTGGTAGAAGAATTTGATCACATCTGAATTATCTAGACAGTTTACTTGTACCTTAAATACTATATATGGAATTGAATAGTTTTACTTAATGTTTCAAAAAGTATATCAACTCATATATATGCAAATTCATGGTATGATGAAAACAACAATTGTTCACCCTACAATAGGCAACTGTTTTGTCCTAAATTGGGGATTTCCAGCATTGTTTATCTACAAACGTTTTAGTTGTCAAACGTATTGCCTTCAAGTAACACAAAATGCGTCGTTTATAAACGGTTGATTTAGATTTTAGTGGTTTACGTATCCGAATTACGTAAATCCATGTTATAAAACAATCAAGTTTCAATGTCAATGATGAAATATGTTGCTCACTTGATAAGTTTAATTTAAACTGGACACAACTTTTTTTTCAAACATTGGCAATATAGTTAAATCAGCATGTTTATTTAAGTGCGTAATGTTGAGATCATCAAGATTTTCCAAAATAAAGAAACAAATGTCATTAGACTTATAAAATTTATGATACCTACTGTGAGTAAAACTAAATGACTAGCGGTTAAAAAGCACTTCTGTTAGGATATTTTTAATTCATAGAAGAAAAAGATTTTCAAACTTAATTTTTACACATTTGTTATGCATTTAACACTGGAACATAGCACGTACGTTTTGTTTTTGATGGAGTTTTGTTCTCTGAGCTGGATGGTTTGGTCATGGAACTTTCATCGTCCTTATGAACGACGTTTTGTCCTATTCAGAACTGGTAAGTTGGATATAACCGAATCCAACAGCTAATGCTCACACTTAAATAAACCATTCATTAACAACAAATTTCGATGAATTCTTTCCTTTTAAATTTGATTGTCTAATTAAATGTGTCTCGTATAACATCTAGAATTCAGTTCTATTTTATTTGATGGAATAAATTCCACAAGAAGCTTTTTTTACTACTTATATTCTATCCATTACTGTAATGATGAGAATTAATTTCTGAGATTCTTGTCACTATGGAAACGTTATAATTATAAACATGACAACTATAAATTAAACTTCATACAGTTATTACAAAAAAAAATACTTCATCCTATAACTATCAGATAAAAGTATATATATATATCGTTTGAAATTGACGATCATTAAAAGTATCTATAATGAATTTATCTATTGACTATCATCTACATAACAACAGAAAAGGAAAAGAGATTTATTTCAAACAGCCTGACAACATATTTCATTATTAGACTGATCTATTTTACAGATATACAAATAATATAAATGAGATTAAATAAATCATTTGTATCATTTAATGAAAATATAAGAAGAATAAATACTATGACATTAAATAGGAATAATTTATTTGTAAAATCTCAACGAATGAATTTGAAGTAAATCCAATGTTTCGCCTGGCAATTCCTTGAAAAAAGCTTGGACCAGATTGCCAGGCGAAACATTGGATTTATTACAAATTCATTCATTGAGATTTTACAAATATTTTATTCTTATTTAATGTCTTACATCAACTCGGCGGTCAAATACTGTGAAACTATTCGCTCTAATTTAGACGAAAGTTCTTATATATGAATAAATACTACATTGAGGAATTTATATCGGATAGAGTGATGATAATTTGGAATACTATTATAAAATCAACTCATTACTATAATTAGCTTTATTCAATATTCTATTTTTGGTACAATATAGAATTCTCAGTACAAAGTATTTGAACAAGTTTCTGTTTCTTAATTCTTGGTCGATCCTGAAGATAAATAATGAGTGATCGCCAGTTAGAAGTTAGCAGTTCATTCAATTGACTCTTAAATAATCTACATTCTTTTCGCTGTATATTGTCAGCAACCACGTTATCTTTGATTGGGCTTTTTGTAACTTATCCAACGAAAGGTTGTACACTTTCCAGAAACGCCCCTGAATAAGTTATGCGATTAATAACCATAATGATGTATTAAAACAAACAAAATTAGATAACTTATTAAAATATCTAGATGACAGGATTAAATAGCCAAGATGTTCAAACAGGCCACCAATCATAATTATACTGTTTTGATTATTCATTTTAAGTAAAATCTCACGGTACTTACCTGAGATTGGAGATGGTTTAATTAAGTAATATAATAAAATGTAACCTCAATTTTTTCACTATCTGAATCATTTCATTTCTTTCAAAGAATCAACCTAAATAGATTTTTATTTGATTTAATGCCGGAGGTAATTTTAAAAAAATACACTAGTTCTTTTTATCTTTTCTTTAAATTCTATTATATTTCTAATTATCACAATTCACTAGTTACAACCATTATTTAATTACTATTTAGGTGTTGTTGTTGTTCTTTTGGTGTTGTATGTTATCATAATGTTATTTAAGTTTATTTGCTTGGTTTATTAAATTTTATAAAATCAAATAGACTATTTTGTTTAACTCAATATGAATATGATCAGAAGGGGGTTTTGTGTAGACTTTAGTAATTTTTATAGAGTTGAAATCATATTCTCACTAGCGACTAGTTCCATGAGGTATTTCCTGGAGTTCTAGTGAGAATCAGTAACCAGTGGAGTTCAACCAGGTCTGTTGGGAGATATCAACTCACTGAAGACATTGGTGAATGGTTGCTCAATTTCGTGGATTGGTTGAAGTTGGACATTAACATCGTTGGATACCGGCCGGTTCAGTGGTCTAGTGGTTAAGTGCTCACACGCGAGACTGATAGGTCCTGTGTTCGAATCTCGTGAGGCGGAATCATGAATGCGCACTGCTGAGGATTCCCGAAATAGGACGAAATGGCCGTCCAGTGCTACCAGGTTTTCCATTGTGGTCTAGCTTCAATACGAATAGTTTAAATGTATTGGGGTTAAAAAGTGAATTCATTTTATTCTGTATTGTTCACTTTGAATAATTCTAACAAGTTCACTTTACTAAGCAATTAAATATACGGTATTTAATCCTGACTTTGACTTTCAGATTAAAAAAACAAAACAAAATGTTATCACACCGAATTGAATAATTACAAAGATAAATATGTATAATGAATATCGTAATTAGAAACGATTAACTGTAATATAAATACGTATATGAAAGTAGTCTACATGAGATTAAACAGAATTTATTAGTATTTCAACGGTTTTTTGATTAGTTATTTAGTTGGAAATCTGTAAGTGAATCAAGAAAACTTGATAGTTGGTAGTATTTCACCAATTTTCAACTATACAGATAACAAGAGATCTCTGTAGTCATCACTTAAAGTTAATCATTTACTGACTTACTTGACATTACTCTCAAATGTTTAAAATCAATAACCATTATAAGCCATAGAGATGAAATTCGTAGACCAATTTATAGAAATATATACTATCCTAAGGACCCAAATCATATCAGTACAGTCCAGTAGTTCATTTATTTGTGGAATGTTAAATATGATCCTCAAAATAATTGATAAGCAATTTTTAAGTAGAATAACTTGGTTTGGCTGATCTGCATGCGAAGTTTCTTAGTCTAATATTCCTGTCTTCGTTATCTATATTCGCACATCTTTATATTATTATTGTTATTAGTTTATTTACACTATTAGTATCATACACACATGATTAGTTTACTTAACACGCTCCACTTTATTATTTCCCATTGAAATCAAATAACAATAAACACAATATTACTTATGTACACTTGTTACTTTTCATGAGGCATAGGCCACCGACCAAGATTTTCTAACCATATACGTCCTGGGATCTCGTTTCCAGTTTTTTCCAAGTGCTATTCCTTTTTTTGGTTTCTCCCTCTAATTCCTGACGCAGTATGTTATTCGGTCTTCCTCTTTTCCGTTCCCTTTCAAGATTCCACGTTAGCTATTGCCTCATGATGCCGTTTCATGATTTCCTCGCTGTATTTCCTATCGACTTCTAATGTCTTTTGAAAGCACATAAATTTGCCAATTTCTCGTCACTCTCTTTCCTTTCTCCTAGTTTAATTCGTCCCATGATATCCTCACGGCCAGTGTTGTCCATACTGACTTTAGCTTTTCGGTCTCCCATCAGGGTGACCAAGTCCTTTCCTGGACAGTTCTCTAAGACCGACTGAACCCTGTCACTTAACTGATCTTTATCGTCGTCGTCGTTATCATTGGTAAAGGCATAACACTGGATAACATTCATTGTAATCCCTTTTTTGTTCTGAAGAATGATTTGATGATTCTGGATCCTTGAAGTCCTCATTGTATAAGTGCTTTTCGTACCTCTTTCGATAGCATCAGTGTAGCTCCTTGTGTATGCAAAGCATTTTTTATGACTAAAGAACAACAACACTTCTCCCGAATCCAACATGTTCACTCTAGCTCGAGTCTAGTGAGTATCATTCTTTTCGAGCACCACAATGTTTTGTATTCTAATTTCCGCAGCTATTTGACTGATCCTCCCTGCCGTGCACATTATATGGACATTCAATATACCTATGTTAATTGTTGTTCTGATTGCTAGAAGGGATGTCGACCTCGTGACTTCCGAAGAATGTCGGCTCCCAATGATCGCTCAACTCCAAGGGCAGAGAATATATGGTTTAAATAACTTTTCTGGTTAGTGTTTTTATTTAGCAAGATAGATTTTCACGGGATGTGATTAATAACCCTATATCCAACCTTCGACGTTTATCCAAGCTTGGGACTAATAGTTATCTTAGAAGGGTTACAGTCGGAGTTCTGATCGAATATGTATTTGAAATATTATTCCCCTCACCCTATCTGATCCAAATTTATTGTAGGGCATTAATCGTACAATTTCATTCAATCTATAAACTTATTCAAGTTAACAATTCAAATCAATCTTCTCAATATTAAGAATTTCACTTTAACTAATAAACAATCCTCAATTCACATCCTTTAATTTTAAACAATATGCTATCCCTTAAACCTGACCAATGTTTTGTAGATTATTAGTTTGGATGTATCCTTGTAGAAACTGAAAAGAATATTCTACGTTCACATATCAGTGAATTTCAAAATATTCAAGGTTTTATTCACATTTCTTAAGCTTTCCAAAAAAACAGCAGCATTAAGCTACTTGGCACCGTATTGTTTTAATTACAACCATTTCATTCTTCCTTTTTTTCTCAAATGGATTGATGTAATTTTACATGGATATATAAAAAAAGAGATTTGAAGTTGAACATTTTAAAATTCCTTTTAAATTTCATTAAAAGACAGTAAACAGTTGTTTCAGATTGTTGAAATCAATGTAAATGTCTTATACATTAAAAAAGATAAATATAAATCGTTCATCTACGACATCCATTCCAAGAGATTGGAAAAGAAAAAGAAAAAAAAACGATTAACAAAAGAACAAAAATGAGAGAAAAAAGTTTTGAACACCTTTTTTTCCAAAAATAAAAAGTGAGATATCAAGTTAAATAGGAACTTTGAATGATTATATAAGAACTTTAGTCTAAATTAGAGTGAATAATTTCACAGTATTTGGGCGCCGAGTTAATGTAAGACATTAAATAGGAAGAATATATTTGTAAAATTTCAGTGAATGAATTTGAAGTAAATCTAACGTTTCGCCTGGCATTCTGGTTCAAGCTTGGACCAGATTTTACAAATATATTAATATTCCTATTTAATGTCTTTGAATGATTATATTCAACCCAATATGTCTCCTTTAGTTAACTCATTTTTACTTAACAAAATTAACTTGTTAAATGAAAAAAAAACATGTATTACAAATAAATAGGTGAGTCTTTATCAAGTTTAACAAGAAAATATCTCATACTATATCATAGGTGATTTTACTGAATCTTCAATATATTTACGCTAGAATACTGTACAACTAAATGAATCAAACTAAACACTTATCAACTCTTAAATATAAATAATTGTAGACAATTTTAATGGTTTTTAACTTATCTCAGATTTCGATAGTGTAATAAAAAAAAAGACAAAAATTTCCCCACCTTTGGGATATATTAGGCGCATACCTTTAAGACAATCTGATCACCCTTAATG
>NW_017386456.1:0-7832 GCF_000237925.1 Schistosoma mansoni
CAGCACGGATACAGAAGGCTTGTCTAGGTTTCGCCAACATGTCATTTATGGCGTACGCGAGATATCCATCTACCAACCGAAGTACGGGGTTACTGTGTAACAGTTCGTTCCATCCTACTTTGTGGCAGTGAAACATGGCCGATAAGAGTAGAGGGTATTCGTAGGCTACTAGTATTCGACCATAGGTGTCTTCGAAACATTGCTCATATATCTTGGGACCACCGAGTAAGTAATGCAGTTGTTAGAAAACGGGTACTAGGTAAGAATGGCAAATCGATTGATGAAGTAGTGAAACTTCATCAGTTGAGATGGCTGAGACACATGTTACGTATGCCCAACCACCGACTGCCCCGACGTGCGATGTTTTATGGTGTAGGAGTAGGTTGCTGCAAATAACACTCTCTTCGACTGAATCTACAGGAATTGATCTCCTACCAGGGGGACCACTAAGCGACTTAGAATACGCAGATGACATAGTCCTGTTTGGTGAAGACGCTGGCAAAATGCAGAGTCTTCTGTTGGAACTCAGTACATTTTTTTATTTAAACACATATATATTGGTACAAAAGGGCACCAGGTACATATGCGCCACACTATTTGTGTGTGTGGGCTGTGATACTGCCCGGGTGCCCAAACCGAAGCAGGTGGTTTTCTTAGGGGGCCACACCCCGAGCCTTTGACCAAAAGGTCTGATCCACAAGGCAGTGGAGCATCGTGAGGAGATGCAGTCCCATGGTAGCCGTTGACCAATGACAGGTTCGTCCGCCATTCGTTCCATCAGGATACTGGAGCCCATGTGCACCATTGGTTTGGAATCAGGGTTTTCCAACTCCCCTAGGTGGACCCTCCGTGTCCACCAACCCGGTTAAAGCGCCGGACATTCGCTTTTCGTCCTCTCACTTTCGTAAACAACACCCCCGCCACGAGAAGGCAGTGAGTAGGACTTCCCTGGCAGAGGCTATATATTCGCTGGCCATGTGAGAGCATTTCGAGAGGGAGAGTAGACTCTCCCCACTCTCGGCCGTACCAGGAACTCAGTAATAATGCCAGGATGTTTGGGATGCGTTTCTCCCCATCCAAATGTAAATTGTTACTCCAGGACTGGCCTGCGTCAACACCCGAACTAAGGATAGGGAGTGAAGTAGTCGAACGCGTCGACAACTTCACTTATCTTGGAAGTCTGATCAGCCCTAATGGGTTGGTGTCTGACGAAATCTCTGCACGGATTCAAAAAGCTCGTTTGGCTTTTGCCAACTTACGTCACCTATGGCGTAGACGAGATATCCGTCTATCAATTAAGGGACGAGTATACTGCGCATCAGTTCGTTCTGTTCTACTTTACGGCTGTGAAACATGGCCATTAAGAGTAGAAGATACTCGTAGGTTACTAGTATTTGACCACAGATGCCTTAGAAATATTGCTCGCATCTGCTGGGATAACCGGGTAAGTAATAGTGAGGTTAGACGCAGGGTATTAGGGAACGATGGTAAATCAGTTGATGAGGTGATGAATCTTCATCGACTGAGATGGTTGGGCCATGTGTTACGTATGCCTGAACACCGATTACCACGACGCGCTATGATGACTAGTATTGGGGACGGTTGGAAGAGAGTTAGGGGCGGCCAAACCAAAACATGGCATCAGTGCTTGAAGTCACTAACTTCTAGTCTGAGCCATGTTGGCAGATGCAGACTACCTGGTTGGGGTCCGCGTGACTATCGTAACCAATGGTTGGAGACTCTGTGTGACATGGCTCAGAATCGATCACAATGGCGTCGGTGTATACACTCTTTATCTTCCCTTAAACCTTGAGACTAAAATTGCTTCATATCTCTCTTCCTTCCTGTACTATATCCCTATATACAACCTATAATTTATATACTACTACCAACACTAAATTAACTACTATGAATCCGGTGTTGATCTTGTTGTGCTAACGAGGTATGGCAACTTGGACCGATGCATATATGTGCCTGGTCCTACGTTGTAGCTGACTGACTGACTGACTGAGGTTGGAAGAAAGCTAGGGGTGGCCAAACCAAAACGTGGCACAAATCCATGAAGTCACTAACAATTGGACTGAGCCATGTTGGTAGGTGTAGACTACCTGATCGGGATTCGCGAGATGATAGCAACCGATGGTTAGAGACCTTGAATGACATGGCTGAAAATCGTTTGCAATGGCGAAGGTGCATCCACTCTTTGTGTCCTACCAAATTCTAACCTTTTGAATTCTTCATGTCCCTATCCTTTTTCTCTTTCCAAATTTATTTCACTGGATTATACTCCTTGAATAACATCTTCAAACCCTAATCTTTCACATAATGCTTATACTCTTACTTCTTCTACCACTATAGGATTTGAATCGACAACTGCATCTCTGTGCTAATGTGGTATGGCAACTCGAAGTGATGTACGTAAGTACGAAGTCCTACGTTGTGACTGACTGACTGACTGAGTCAGAAAACATACCTAATAAATGCTCTCCATTCAAAAATCAATAAGCGGTTATTGCTACTAATTAAGTAAGAAACATACCATGTCATATATGAAGGAGAAAACCTGGAGAAATATGGGGCATTTAGCTTTGTTAAATACACTTAGTAAAAAGAAAACATGTGTCACTAACAAAGTTCCAACCCAGTTTTAAGGCAAAAATGAGTAAAGGTATGCCTGGAATCAACATTTAAAGTACTTAACTTAAGCTGAAGAATACATGCTGCCGACAATGTGATTCGAATAGGTACAAATATAGATAACGCATGATTTATACATCATGCTGTGTATTCTGACATCCTTGAGAAACGTAAGTATCATCTGAATATCTGGACCAAATTAATGCACAGCCTGTAGATTCCCCACTCATTTTTATTTATTTAAACACATAAACATTAATACAAGGAGGCACCAAATAGATATGCGCAACACTTCGTCATCGGATTTGTGTGAGGGCTAGAATACTGCCCGGGTTATTTATTTATCTAGACACAAATATTAGTACAGAGGGGCACCAGAAAAAAATAAGAGTAATGATGGGGAAAACTGAAATGTACAACCAGATTTCTTTCAGTTAAGGAAGTTATAACCACTCTTTATGAAGAAAGTAAAAGAAAGTTACAACAGGGTCGCCACTGGCTTCTATTCTGAGCCATGTCTGATAACGTCTCAAGCCACTGCGTTTCACCATCTCTAGGACCCCAACTAGGGAATTGTGAAGGTCCAACAGAAGCCAGTTCTGTACAGCTTTCTTTCATACTACGACGCCATGTCATACACTGACTACCTCTCCGCCTTTCCTATCCAGCGTCGGCAAATAATGCATGACGTGAAATTCTCTGAGACGACATTCGTAGAGCATGTCCAAGCCACCGAAGTCGGTGTTTCAAGATGGTGACACCTATTGAATTATCGTCTCGGCGCCCGAACACACGATGCCGAACCTCTGCATTACTAACATGGTGTTGCCACTGTATGTCAGCAATCCTTCGGAGACAACGATGATCGAACACAGAGAGACGTCTAACATCCTCAACTCGGAGAGGCCAGGTTTCACAAGCATAGAGCAAAACTGCTCTCACCGACGCGTTGTAGATCTGACCTTTTACAGCCAGACTATCATCACGAAGGCGCCAAAGATAGCCCAGATTGGCATAAGCCGCTTTGGCTTTCACTATACATGCATCGATCTCATCACCCCCGTCACCACCAACTCTTATGCAGCTACTTAGACACACGATACTGCCCAGGTGCCCAGACAGAGGCAGGTGGTCTCCTTAGGGGGCCACACCCCGAGCCTTTGACCGAAAGGTTTGATCCATAAAGCATTGGAGCAATGTAGGAGATGCAGTCTCATGGTAGTCGGTGACCAACAATAGGTTCATACGCCATTGTTTTCCTTTTAGATCATGGACTCTATGTGCAATATTGGTTTGGAATCAGGGTTTCCCTATTCCCCTAGGTGGGTCCTCCGTATCCAGCAGCCCAGTTAAAGTGCCGGACATTCGCTTTTCGTCCCGTCAATTTCTTAAACAACACCCCGGCCACAAGAAGGCAGTGAGTAGAGCTCTGACAGTGGCTGTATACGCGTGGTCATGTGAGAGCATTTCTAGAGAAAGAGAGCTGACTTTGTCCACTCTCCGTAGTACCAGGGCATTTGGAGGCTTATTGCATGTGCTGTATCAACTTTAGGCATAATTATTATGAGCAACAAATCTTCATATGGTTATTTTTTCCCGTTACAAACGACACAATGTTTTCGCAAAGATTTTTCCCTAACCTTGGGATGAATTCTTTATACGCATTGTCAGTTTATGTAATCTCAGCAACCTAAAATTGAATGCATGAATTAACAATAAAAATATTTGATATTTTTCTATGGAATTCTAGGTTCGAACTCAAGTCCCGCCTACAGTTAAAAAATATCTCTTGAAGTCGAAACTTAATACATAGAACTACCAGGTAATCGGGTTACAAAAAGCCTAAGACTAAAATTAGCATACAAAGTTCTAGTTGTAGTGTCTACAGTAAACGTAGTCTATGTATTGTACAGGGCAGTATAACTAAATATGCAATCAGTTTTTAATTTTAAAAAATCTAATTCATCAACAAGTGACAATAATAGTGCCCCCCAAATGCTCTTTAACTTGCTTGCTCGCACCTAAAACAGTTGTAGTTTGTAATAATCATTTAGCCCCCGAATGCCCTGGTATGACGGAGAGTAGGGAGAGTCTGCTCTCCCTCTCCAAATGCTCTCACATGGCCACGCGTATATAGCCTCTGCCAGGGAAGTCCTACTCACTGCCTTCTCGTGGCGAGGGTGTTGTTTACGAAATTGAGAGAACGGAAAGCGAATGTTCGACGCCTTAACCGGGTTGGTGGATACGGAAAGTCCACCTAGGGGAGTTGGAAAACCCCGATTCCAAACCAATGATGCACATGGGCTCCAGTATCCTGGAGGAACAAATGGAGTATGAATCAATCGTTGGTCACCGACTACCATGAGACTGCATCTCCTCCATTACTCCACTGCCTGATGGATCAGACTTTTCGGTCAAAGGCTCGGGGTGTGGCCCCCCAAGGAAACCACCCGACTAAGTTTGGGCATCCGGGCAGTATTCCAGCCCTCACACAAATTCGATGACGAAGTGTGGAGCATATCTATATGTTGCCTCCTCGTATTATTGTTTATGTGTCAAAATAAGTAAATTTAAGCAAGCAAACATATCAGTCAGTCAGTCAGTCACAACGTAGGACTTCGTACTTACGTACATCACTTCGAGTTGCCATACCACATTAGCACAGAGATGCAGTTGTCGATTCAAATCCTATAGTGGTAGAAGAAGTAAGAGTATAAGCATTATGTGAAAGATTAGGGTTTGAAGATGTTATTCAAGGAGTATAATCCAGTGAAATAAATTTGGAAAGAGAAAAAGGATAGGGACATGAAGAATTCAAAAGGTTAGAATTTGGTAGGACACAAAGAGTGGATGCACCTTCGCCATTGCAAACGATTTTCAGCCATGTCATTCAAGGTCTCTAACCATCGGTTGCTATCATCTCGCGAATCCCGATCAGGTAGTCTACACCTACCAACATGGCTCAGTCCAATTGTTAGTGACTTCATGGATTTGTGCCACGTTTTGGTTTGGCCACCCCTAGCTTTCTTCCAACCTACTCCTACACCATAAAACATCGCACGTCGGGGCAGTCGGTGGTTGGGCATACGTAACATGTGTCTCAGCCATCTCAACTGATGAAGTTTCACTACTTCATCAAACATACAATATGGGTAGTTCTAAAAACTGCACACAGGAAAACCCTAAGACTAACTCACGTGCCTTCAAAATATCTCGAATAATATGTAGGATTTACCCAAGATAGTACCTCCTTGTACCAATGTTTATGTTTAACGTGCTTCTAAAAAAAAATCTATATGCATTCCCTAACCGAAAGGATAAAGGTATATATTGGTTCAAGCTGGTGGTTAGGTTAAAGAATACGGTCTAATGATTCGGAGACAAGTAGTTGACTTTAATGTTAGCGCATATACTAATTGAGCATTCTATTTGGGTAGTAATAAGAGAAACATGGATGTACAGTTGGTCACATTTTAACGGATCATGATGAAAACGTAACACAGTATTTACAAGACGTTTTGATCATATGGGGTACCGATACGCGAATTTGAGGGAGATAACGCTGAATATATGTCCGAAAATGCAAGACACACTGGCATTACTTTGTATCTCATACAGCATGGGAAAGTTAGGGTGTTATGTTTAAGGTTAGAAAACCCGAAAAACGGAATAAAAGCCTTTATTCATGCGAAGTGGACGTACTTCCAATTATTTCATTTTTCAGAGAGAAACGTTTATTCCTTCTTCTTGCTTCTCCATTCAGCAGTATTTTTGGGGGTTCATCTAACTAGTTCGTCACAAAGATGTTACCTAAAGGGAGAACCAACGCTCAAAAAAATTGGTACAGCTCCACCTCATCACGGAATTTTTTATTGTAAAGCCCACTATTTAGAACCCTGAATCGAACAATATAGAATTAGTACAAGGCGGATTATAATGGCATGTTGTCATTATTGTCGATTTAAAAACAAAAGAATCATTGGTTGAATCCAATAAGACATTGATGATAAATCTAATGGGATATTCAACCATCCCCATAGCTAATAATGTGTGCAACTTACGTAGTTTCCAAGCCTTCATGCTACAGTCAATGACAAGGGTAAACCACTAGCGTCCTTGACATTCAAACTTGCCGCCCACTGGCAAATTTTAATATTTCTTAAACTGAGATTTTAAGGATCTGTGTTATAGTTATAAAACGAGGTTGATAAGACGGAGCGATGTGGTTTTATCTGGTGTAAAGTGTACCATCAAATTAGTGAGTAATGAAAAAGCCTCAGGTTCATAACATGAAAGTCGAACCAAAGACGCGAACACCAAGTTGTTGGAGAACAACGTTCCCGTATCCATCACTGCACTCAGATCTTCAATCACTTGCCTCGTTCTAAAAGAAACTAACTCTGAGTTCAAAGGAAACATAAATGTACCCAATCCATTACTACAGCTTGACAGAAATTCCGTATAAGCCTCCCTCACAGAAGTATTGTTCAATGACTAAAGAACAACTTTGAGACTGTAGGAGCAGTGAAATGTCACTGAGCCCTAACGAAATCATCCGGGGGTTGGGTCACCGAATATCGAACAGATCATCGATCCCTGGTAAAGTCAAGGACAACAAAACGCGCATCACTTAATCAAACGCCATGAAATGGATTATGCGGTGGTTTTCTCATTAAAATCTCTGTACTCATTCTTAGTAATGTATTTACGTAATCACGCTCTTTGTGTTATACGGTCTTCAAAGCAGACATAGTACTTTAATACGTCGAATAGGGTAATCCACGTTAGATGCTGACCGCGAGGTGTGACTTCGAAGTTAGCTTGTTCGTTCCACAGTTCCCGTCTAACTCGAGTAGGCCTCCAATCACTTGACTGATCATCAACTTTGATAGTCTACAAGACTGACTTTTAGTAGTATAATTCGGTGTGTAATTCACTTACACAGAATACACGATAAAGTGAAAATGATTTTTGTGATTGAGGCATGTTGTTCTAGCACCGGTACATTTGTAGAATTATGGTCTTTTTCGTTATTAGTACATTTATAGTAATACAATTAATCCCAAAATTGTAGATATATTATAATATGACTATCTAATCTATAAGATCTTACGTGGAAGTTAAATCATTGTCTATTCTGACTCATAGTATCGTGACATTCAGTCTTATAATGCTTGGCGTTTCTAAAGAACACA
>NW_017386455.1:0-7958 GCF_000237925.1 Schistosoma mansoni
AGGCAAGCCCTAACTTGGAATCTTGAAGGTAAAAGGAAAAGAGAAAGACCGAAATACCCTTTGTGTCGAGAATTGGAGGCAGACATCAAAAGAATGAATACCGATTGGGAAAAACCAGACAGGGTAGCTGACGACATAGTTGAACTGTCTTGGTTGTAGAATTATGATAGGCGGACTATGCTCCTCCACGAGAATAACAGGAGTAAGCAAGTAATGTTAGGAGAAATAATAGTGATATATTTCCATTATGTATCATATTTGATGTATTTAGATGTATGATTTATTGATTAAAAAAGTAATTCGGAGAATGTTTATCACTCAAGCTATTACTGGAGTTTCATTTAAGAGAGGTCATTTCAACCACATACTCCAACAATCCACCAACACCACTCACACTCACATCCGTCGTCGTCGTCGTCGACAAACCAACGAATTCCGGCTCCTTCCAACTCAACAACACACTCTCACCACTGTTCTCAATCACCTCCAAATCACGAGGTACAGATGGCTTGTCAATCACAATCATCTGAATAGTCACAGACACTTCACCCAACTCGTTACTGATCACCACTGTGTAGTCTCCGGCATCCTCACGCTTCACCTTACTCACAGGCAATGAAGTCAATCCTGACACCATGTCAGCTTTGAATCGTGGACTTTGTACCGGTCCCAATTCACCATCTGGTCGACTTCGTTGTCTCCATGTCCATTGGACTTTTGGTTTAGGGCTGGCAGTGAATGGTATTTCGAACACCATAGCACCTCCAGCTTTGATGATCACTCGATCGGAGAACGAATCGGATAATCTCAATGTTGGTGGAACTGTAAATTTATAAAAGTATATGTTTATTGAAAAAAATTATGTTAACGAAAATGCAGTTTCGTTAATTTACCATTTTTCTATCTTCATCACTTTTAATATTCACTCACTTAATGTTACTAAGCTGTTTATTTTCATTCGGTCATTATCCAGAGAAAATGAAATATCATGAAATGAATTGTCTAGAGAAAATACTTTGAGGTAGTTCATGGGTTTCATTTATCATTATCGTTATGATAAATAGTGTTTTTATGGGAAGAAAGCCTTTAATATTGTAATTGTATTTGTATAGAGTCATTAGCCGTCCATACCAACAACATTGGTGGAACAGTTTTCACTTCTACGCCCATACAAACTGACACAATTGGTAGAATTCCGAATCAAATATTCTGGTTCTGGATAATTTGTGGGTAATCGGATTTTTACCATCGGATGTACCTCTTAGTCAGTTTGTTGTAAGTGCATCGTGTAAGTGGCTTGTTTTGTAGTGAATGGAAATAGTATGACAAATATGATTAGTCATCTTAAAACTACACATTATTGTCATAACGCATCAATCTAGAATATGATTTTTTAAAGAGATGACAAAGATATGAAGGACCATAACCGAAAGTAAAATATAGTTTATATATTAAGTCAGGGAAATATACATAGTCTATGTAGTCCGTACCATGTAATCGTCAACCTCGAATACATGATAAGTATATATCCATTTGTTGCATTATAGAAGAATAAAGTATCATTATTAACTAGAAAGGAAGGCCCAGGACAGAGTGAGTTGGAAAATGCTGGTCGGCGGCCTATGCTCCATTGGGAGTAACAGACGTAAGTAAGTAAATAAATAAGAGTATCATTATTAAAAAGGATATTACAATTACTTTGATTACATCTTCGTATACACTAATCAAATGATAACCTTATCTACATTCATTGCAACCTCTAGGTTTACACATAAGTAAAGAAATTCTACTGGTTCATGGACAAAGTGGATCGTTATTTCAAGAATCATATGAACGTTAATATAGAGCTGACTGAACATACGATGCTTCTATGAATTATACAGTTTAAGTATAACGCCAATTAAGCAAAATAGAAAAAAAAATGCATAGAACCATATAAAAATATAAACTTTATTTAGATTTTTTAAGAGTCATGGTATATACCTTTCATATCTAGTCGACATTCACTAGATAACTTCTCAACACGTAAACTATATACACCCAAATCATCATCCATTAATGAAGTGAACTTCACACGATGGATTTTTCCATTCTCCAATTCTTCAATTGTCATACGATCAGGTAGACGACCAATAGGTTTCCCATCTTTCAACCATTGTACTTTATCACGAGGTGTGCGAGATAGTTCACACTCAAGGATGACTGGTTCATTGGTTACTTTGTCAACAGTCAAGTCAGTAAGTGGTCGTATAAATTCGAGTGGAATGCCTGCAAATTGAGAGAAATCATGATGTATAGAATATCTGTGATTTGTGTTGTTTCATTTTATATTACTATTAAACAAGAACACTTACTTTTTAATGAATCATTCTGAATAAATAATCTTATTTTTGTAGTGAATGTTTGAATCTTCCCATTGATGTTCAGGATTGCCATTGATCATTCTCTTATTGGTGTATGTAACTGAAGGTAATATCGAGGCACTCCTAACAGAATGCACATATGCTAATAACAGACTGATCAATTGTACTCCTAAACATCAATGGGATGATTCGAGTAAACAATACCGAGTGAATTTTAAACTTAACCCATTACACAAGCTAGTAGCTAATCGGAATCAGTAGGTAAGTGGATAACGTGATGGCGGTTGAAGCAGAAGATACTGGGTTCTAGTCCCGGAATGAACAGGAAGACATCCGGCTTAAGGGCTCTGAGTAGGGTGAAGCGCGCGTCATGGACTTCAGTGCTAGCCATCATACATCTCTGCTTATAATGAAAAAAACACTAATCACAAATGCAGTAGCAAAAAGATTTCTAATCATCTAAGACAGCTGATCATCATTATTGTTATTTTTTATTACATCTAGTTGAATGACAGATCATTTTGATAATCAAGATTCGTTGTAACTTCATGATAAATGATAAGTTAAGTGATAACTAGTGAATTTATTTTATGGGTGATCAGACTGTTGCCAATAAATTACCTTCGAATGTGGAGCTGAAATATTACTGATACGTTAACCAAGATTATAGGTGTTTTGAGGTAGTTGACAAGAAACTTAATCTGGCGCAAGATTTGTGGTAGTTGGTATTTGTCAGTAAAGGAAAACCGTAACGATAAAGGACGTGATGATCCCTGCGGGATTCTCTCCAGCGTCACTCAAAGTCAAATTTCGAATTATTATCATTTAGCTATTACGGAATAAACTGACATCCTGTAGGTCCGATGTACTTAAGTTGATTGATCACTGAATAGCAACCAGTGTGATATATGTCTAGACCTTAGGGTTGATTGAATTCTATCGAAATTTACATCCAGAGTTTTCCACTTACTGTCGCTGATATCTTAAAATCTCGAAATACTGTATCCAATGTTGAGTTTCAAAGACTAGTGTCCATCATTCAACTCAAACGATAGAACTTGATCATCACGAAATGACTGGACAAACATAAAGTTGGTTATTTATTCACTAATTGGTCATAAAATTAGCTTATTAATTGTCTTAAAAATTCATTCATAGGACGTTTATAATGTTTCAGAAAGTCATTTATATGGTAGAGACAAAAACGCTAAATAAGAGAACTCAAAAAACTCAAACGTAGAACTCACCCAATCGTATTGCATTTGATGGTGAAGAAGGTTTACTCTTGCCAGCTTTATTCTCTGCTGTTACACGGAACTCATAACTCACAAACTCTTGCAATTTATCAGTAGGAAGTGTGAAGTGTGGTTCAGTGATTGTGAAGTCGGCACTCACGTCCTGCCATCGAGTTGAGTCTTCAGGCTTCAATTCGATGTAGAAGTTTGTGACCGGTCCACTGGCAGACACTTGGTCGGTTGGTTGTTCCCACGTCAATTCTATCGTTTGATCTTTGATAGACGCCTTCTCTGGATTGACCACTGCCTTCACATTGACTGGACTCGGTGGTGGACCTGATATTTTTTAAGATGATTTTTAGTAACTATTAAGGTTTTGTGAGCTTAAATTCAAGCTAATGGCTCCAAATCAATAATAGTGTTTCCTAAAGTATTTCTAGATATATATGCTTTTTGAAAATTGTTCTGTGCATAGATCACAGTTTTATGTTTGTCATCAGAAAAGTGAAACATAACTCGATTCCCGCGCGAAGCTGGTAGGTCCTGGGTTCGGGTCTCGTGGGTGCGGGATCGTGGATGCGCACTGCTGAGGAGTCCCATTATAGGACGAAACGGCCGTCCAGTGCTTCCTGGTTTTCCATGGTGGTGTAGCTTCATTTGACTCACGCTTTCAACTATATTACACATATGTTTTATTTCAGTCATTGAAAATATTTAGTGAATAACTTTGGCTCATCAGCATTCAATGGAAAAATGATCAGAGTTAATCAATTTTTTGGTTTCCTGTGTTTATTCTATTATCCTATGTTCTTTGGGCAGTTTCTCAACACTTTTGAAGATTAATAATCAAAGAGGTCTACCGGAAAGTCAAACATGTATTGGGATCCATTCAACTTATTCTGAAGTAAGGTAACTAGGAGTCACAAATTCACAATGTCAAGAAGAGGTATGGAGAGGAAATAGGAAAACTCATGAAGCTATTCTTTATAATTTTCTGATAAGTGGTATGGAAATGGGTAAAGTTTGAATGGAGAAATAATTTTTGGCACGTACGGTAGATGAGCTAGTGTTATTGTTGTTAGTTGTGTAGCCGAATTCATACCATATATGTGTTTCTAAAGGCTTTGTGGAACTCTGTATGAGCTTGTTGTTAGTAATGGGTTTGTTGATTAGAGGTTGTGATCTGTTGGAATATTCTTAGTATGATCAGAAAGCACTTGAATTTTTGCGAACGCAGATATTTCTCGATGTAGAGAACCAAATCAGTGTTATTTCCAGATACACTAAGTTTATAGAAAATAACGAGATGAACGTAGGTAGGCTCAAAGAAAGTGATCAAATAAGCTAGTAGATATTAGCGAACTTAAGTTATGAAGTGATTGAAGGTTAAAATATTTGACAGACTAGTTTTAAAAAAGTTTATTTGTTCCAAAAATCGATGGTTCCCAGTTATCCTTATGAGAACTACTGAGAATGTGTTCGATTAACACAATTTCAAGTAGCATGGACCATTTATTAAGAAATATTCTATTTTTAGTGGTCCGACTCATAAGCTGTTGTAGTCGTAATATTGATGAGTAAAAGATCTAGAATGTTCAGTCTGATATAACTAGGGGGAAACAATACAAATTTGAATAGAAAAATACTTACCATAATCTAATTTAGTTGAAACTGGTTTCGTTTCTGCAAACTCTGATTGACCAACATCATTCTTCGCTGCAACACTAAACACATACGACTTGTTGATCTGAAGACCGTCAATCCTCACATTCAATTCACTCGTCTTACTCACCGCACGACCAGCACGTTGACTAGACTCACGCATCTCAACCACATACTCCAACAATCCACCAACACCACTCACACTCACATCCGTCGTCGTCGTCGTCGACAAACCAACGAATTCCGGCTCCTTCCAACTCAACAACACACTCTCACCACTGTTCTCAATCACCTCCAAATCACGAGGTACAGATGGCTTGTCAATCACAATCATCTGAATAGTCACAGACACTTCACCCAACTCGTTACTGATCACCACTGTGTAGTCTCCGGCATCCTCACGCTTCACCTTACTCACAGGCAATGAAGTCAATCCTGACACCATGTCAGCTTTGAATCGTGGACTTTGTACCGGTCCCAATTCACCATCTGGTCGACTTCGTTGTCTCCATGTCCATTGGACTTTTGGTTTAGGGCTGGCAGTGAATGGTATTTCGAACACCATAGCACCTCCAGCTTTGATGATCACTCGATCGGAGAACGAATCGGATAATCTCAATGTTGGGGGTACTGTAAATATATATTAAGCATATTAGTACTCAAATACTAGTTGTGAAGAAATATTTTGGACATTCAAATGTCTATCTGTTAGTTTACAAAATGCAGATTTATCAATTTTGGATCTCAACGTTTTGGAGTTACAAAGTTATGATTCATGAAATGGATATGTTTGAATAAACTATGCACCATGTATTTTTTAAAAGAGGTTTTCCATCTATTAAACAATTGCATTTCAACTCCTTGAAGTAAGACGCTGATTATTATAGTCCACAGTTATAAGAATATACTTTCTTCTAAACAACATCAATATTGGTATGATAGGTTAATAAAGATTATTGAATTTAGTTGCAGACAACCATTGAAGACGAGGATGCACAGTACAGTTATTCCGCCTAGTATGGAACTCCTCATGGAAGGAACACCACGATCCCATTGACGATGGAATTTATGATCTTCAGTCTTCTGAGGGAAGGGACCTAGCATTTAAGTTTACATACCCACTTTTGAACAGTCCGCGAAACTATCTTTCTTTGAGATTAATGGTTAACTGCCTCAACACCAACATAGTTGAGCTCTACCAGACGAAACGGCTGTCCAGTGCTTCTTTATTTTCAATGGTTATTTAACGAAGGTCAAACCATAACAGAAACAATAAAGAATATCACAGTTACTGAACTTCTTTTCGCTTATCATCCGAAAGAAATGTATCACTGAATAAATTCCGTTCCAGTATCATCAAATTAAATTACTATGTGACATTTGTCGTAATATAAAAATAGATATGAACTATATATCTAGGAAGTTGTAGTAGCTGAAATCCAGAAATAAACCAGGCGACCTGACTGGTAGGTCGGGCTCCGGTAAAAGTGCTGTGTAGACAAATGATCTTTAAGCAAAAGCAGTGATCACTATTGGTGTAATAATAGTAGTAACTATGTATAATGACAGTAGGCTTTATAGCATACATGACTTGAATTTCATTGGTGCATTGTTTGATCGAAAATGTCGTTTCTTACTCCGAGCACTAATATGTAACTCATAATATAAAAGAATTTACGACAGAATAAAAAAGTTCGTACACCAAATTTATGGACATACCCTTCATATCTAGTCGACATTCACTAGATAACTTCTCAACACGTAAACTATATACACCCAAATCATCATCCATTAATGAAGTGAACTTCACACGATGGATTTTTCCATTCTCCAATTCTTCAATTGTCATACGATCAGGTAGACGACCAATAGGTTTCCCATCTTTCAACCATTGTACTTTATCACGAGGTGTGCGAGATAGTTCACACTCAAGGATGACTGGTTCATTGGTTACTTTGTCAAAAGTTAAGTCAGTAAGTGGTCGTATAAATTCGAGTGGAATACCTGCAAATTGAGAGAAATCATGATGTATAGAATATCTCTGATTTGTGTTTATTTTTCATTTTTAATCAATAATGAGTAACATATTGTGCCTCGAAATGAAACTCGATGAAACGGTATTTTGGGTTCCGAAGTTAACATTCGACTCTTAGATGTTATCCTATGACATGTACTTTAAGTGTTCTGGAGAACACATGAAATTTGGTAGTCCATATATTTAACGTTATCGGATAACCTTTATTTCTAATGTTATATTTGTAGTGACACGTATATTTTAACGTACAAATTCGCGGAGACAGACGGCTGGACAACATATGTCTCATATCCTTTCGTTTTCATGGCCATTACCGCTATACCTCGTCTGTAACAAAAAATGATCTCCCTAAACTATACTAGGGAAAATGCCCACATCATGGAAGTTGAAATAAATCGTAGAAATAAACGTTTTTGTCAGTCTTTATAATTTAATAGAAGCAGAAAAGCTAATCACAAATGTCATACACAATCAACAACTGTGATCTCCAAACAACTCGAAATAAACATCAGAACATGATGACAAATCAAAGAAAAGTAGGATAGAGTCCAAGATCAAAAGTATACATTGAAACATTTCATGGTTCAAAATACAATGCTAACGTTATTTTAAACGTTTGAGGAAACAGCCAACATTAAAAACTAGCATGGAGAGCAGCGGACG
>NW_017386453.1:0-2432 GCF_000237925.1 Schistosoma mansoni
AATGATGAGCCGAGTGCCGAGAATCGTTGCGCATTTCCTTAATCACTAAACAGTGAAGTGTGTGTTCACGAACGATTCCCGTTCGGTTGAGATCGAGAAACGCTGAAATTGTGTGTTATGCTCTTTCGCACATCAGTTTCCACGTAACATTGATGAAGTCAGACTGTGTTGAGGTCGGTCGTGTTGAAGGAAATCTAAGTGTCGGTGGAAATGCACACTGTGTGTGGTAATAGAACGAGGAAAATTACGAATGCGCCTATTGAGCTATGTTCTGCATATTGGTGTGAACAAGTGATGATCGAAGGAGCTGTGATTGTGCATGTGTATGAGTGCATAAGTCAACAAAGTTGATCACGAACAACCTGGTGAATTGACTGCATCTGTGTGATGTAGAATTAGATAATGTAGATTGTGGAGAGGTTCTACTGCTGATTGGTTGCGACGTGTCGGAAGAACATTGGGTGTGAGGCGACCAAATGTGTGTAAGGCGAATCGCGTACGCCGTCAGAACGTTGTTGTGGTGGTCTGTTTTCGGAGCTGCATCAAACTCGTGAAGATAGCAAATGAGTTGTTCATCATAGTAGAGGAGTACACACGTTGGACGACCAAGTGCGTGAGCTTGCTGATGTGCAGTTTGCCGATGTCTATTCAAGTGATAAATCAGTATCAGTAGAAGACAATCATGCACAACGATTCAACAGTCAACAGCTGAAATGATGAGCCGAGTGCCGAGAATCGTTGCGCATTTCCTTAATCACTAAACAGTGAAGTGTGTGTTCACGAACGATTCCCGTTCGGTTGAGATCGAGAAACGCTGAAATTGTGTGTTATGCTCTTTCGCACATCAGTTTCCACGTAACAGTGATGAAGTCAGACTGTGTTGAGGTCGGTCGTGTTGAAGGAAATCTAAGTGTCGGTGGAAATGCACACTGTGTGTGGTAATAGAACGAGGAAAATTACGAATGCGCCTATTGAGCTATGTTCTGCATATTGGTGTGAACAAGTGATGATCGAAGGAGCTGTGATTGTGCATGTGTATGAGTGCATAAGTCAACAAAGTTGATCACGAACAACCTGGTGAATTGACCGCATCTGTGTGATGTAGAATTAGATAATGTAGATTGTGGAGAGGTTCTACTGCTGATTGGTTGCGACGTGTCGGAAGAACATTGAGTGTGAGGCGACCAAATGTGTGTAAGGCGAATCGCGTACGCCGTCAGAACGTTGTTGTGGTGGTCTGTTTTCGGAGCTGCATCATACTCGGAAGATAGCAAATGAGTTGTTCATCATAGTAGAGGAGTACACACGTTGGACGACCAAGTGCGTGAGCTTGCTGATGTGCAGTTTGCCGATGTCTATTCAAGTGATAAATCAGTATCTGTAGAAGACAATCATGCACAACGATTCAACAGTCAACAGCTGAAATGATGAGCCGAGTGCCGAGAATCGTTGCGCATTTCCTTAATCACTAAACAGTGAAGTGTGTGTTCACGAACGATTCCCGTTCGGTTGAGATCGAGAAACGCTGAAATTGTGTGTTATGCTCTTTCGCACATCAGTTTCCACGTAACATTGATGAAGTCAGACTGTGTTGAGGTCGGTCGTGTTGAAGGAAATCTAAGTGTCGGTGGAAATGCACACTGTGTGTGGTAATAGGACGAGGAAAATTACGAATGCGCCTATTGAGCTATGTTCTGCATATTGGTGTGAACAAGTGATGATCGAAGGAGCTGTGATTGTGCATGTGTATGAGTGCATAAGTCAACAAAGTTGATCACGAACAACCTGGTGAATTGACCGCATCTGTGTGATGTAGAATTAGATAATGTAGATTGTGGAGAGGTTCTACTGCTGATTGGTTGCGACGTGTCGGAAGAACATTGGGTGTGAGGCGACCAAATGTGTGTAAGGCGAATCGCGTACGCCGTCAGAACGTTGTTTGTGTGGTCTGTTTTCGGAGCTGCATCATACTCGGAAGATAGCAAATGAGTTGTTCATCATAGTAGAGGAGTACACACGTTGGACGACCAAGTGCGTGAGCTTGCTGATGTGCAGTTTGCCGATGTCTATTCAAGTGATAAATCAGTATCTGTAGAAGACAATCATGCACAACGATTCAACAGTCAACAGCTCAAATGATGAGCCGAGTGCCGAGAATCGTTGCGCATTTCCTTAATCACTAAACAGTGAAGTGTGTGTTCACGAACGATTCCCGTTCGGTTGAGATCGGGAAACGCTGAAATTGTGTGTTATGCTCTTTCGCACATCAGTTTCCACGTAACATTGATGAAGTCAGACTGTGTTGAGGTCGGTCGTGTTGAAGGAAATCTAAGTGTCGGTGGAAATGCACACTGTGTGTGGTAATAGAACGAGGAAAATTACGAATGCGCCTATTGAGCTATGTTCTGCATATTGGTGTGAACAAGTGATGA
>NW_017386453.1:2632-4173 GCF_000237925.1 Schistosoma mansoni
GATAGCAAATGAGTTGTTATTCATAGTAGAGGAGTACACACGTTGGACGACCAAAGTGCCGTGAGCTTGCTGATGCGCAGTTAGCCGATGTCTACCCAAGTGATAAATCAGTATCAGTAGAAGACAATCATGCACAACGATTCAACAGTCAACAGCTGAAATGATGAGCCGAAGTGCCGAGAATCGTTGCGCATTTCCTTAATCACTAAACAGTGAAGTGTGTGTTCACGAACGATTCCCGTTCGGTTGAGATCGAGAAACGCTGAAATTGTGTGTTATGCTCTTTCGCACATCAGTAAACAAGAAACATTGATGAAGTCAAACAGTGTTGAGGTCGGTCGTGTTGAAGGAAATCTAAGTGTCGAGTGGAAATGCACACTGGTGTGTGGTAATAGGACGAGGAAAATTACGAATGCGCCTATTGAGCTATGTTCTGCATATTGGTGTGAACAAGTGATGATCGAAGGAGCTGTGATTGTGCATGTGTATGAGTGCATAAGTCAACAAAGTTGATCACGAACAACCTGGTGAATTGACCGCATCTGTGTGATGTAGAATTAGATAATGTAGATTGTGGAGAGGTTCTACTGCTGATTGGTTGCGACGTGTCGGAAGAACATTGGGTGTGAGGCGACCAAATGTGTGTAAGGCGAATCGCGTACGCCGTCAGAACGTTGTTGTGGTGGTCTGTTTTCGGAGCTGCATCATACTCGGAAGATAGCAAATGAGTTGTTCATCATAGTAGAGGAGTACACACGTTGGACGACCAAGTGCGTGAGCTTGCTGATGTGCAGTTTGCCGATGTCTATTCAAGTGATAAATCAGTATCTGTAGAAGACAATCATGCACAACGATTCAACAGTCAACAGCTGAAATGATGAGCCGAGTGCCGAGAATCGTTGCGCATTTCCTTAATCACTAAACAGTGAAGTGTGTGTTCACGAACGATTCCCGTTCGGTTGAGATCGAGAAACGCTGAAATTGTGTGTTATGCTCTTTCGCACATCAGTTTCCACGTAACATTGATGAAGTCAGACTGTGTTGAGGTCGGTCGTGTTGAAGGAAATCTAAGTGTCGGTGGAAATGCACACTGTGTGTGGTAATAGAACGAGGAAAATTACGAATGCGCCTATTGAGCTATGTTCTGCATATTGGTGTGAACAAGTGATGATCGAAGGAGCTGTGATTGTGCATGTGTATGAGTGCATAAGTCAACAAAGTTGATCACGAACAACCTGGTGAATTGACCGCATCTGTGTGATGTAGAATTAGATAATGTAGATTGTGGAGAGGTTCTACTGCTGATTGGTTGCGACGTGTCGGAAGAACATTGGGTGTGAGGCGACCAAATGTGTGTAAGGCGAATCGCGTACGCCGTCAGAACGTTGTTGTGGTGGTCTGTTTTCGGAGCTGCATCATACTCGGAAGATAGGCAATGAGTTGTTCATCATAGTAGAAGAGTACACACGTTGGACGACCAAGTGCGTGAGCTTGCTGATGTGCAGTTTGCCGATGTCTATTCAAGTGATAAATCAGTATCT
>NW_017386453.1:4373-6704 GCF_000237925.1 Schistosoma mansoni
CAGTGAAGTGTGTGTTCACGAACGATTCCCGTTCGGTTGAGATCGAGAAACGCTGATTTTGTGTGTTATGCTCTTTCGCACATCAGTTTCCACGTAACATTGATGAAGTCAGACTGTGTTGAGGTCGGTCGTGTTGAAGGAAATCTAAGTGTCGGTGGAAATGCACACTGTGTGTGGTAATAGAACGAGGAAAATTACGAATGCGCCTATTGAGCTATGTTCTGCATATTGGTGTGAACAAGTGATGATCGAAGGAGCTGTGATTGTGCATGTGTATGAGTGCATAAGTCAACAAAGTTGATCACGAACAACCTGGTGAATTGACCGCATCTGTGTGATGTAGAATTAGATAATGTAGATTGTGGAGAGGTTCTACTGCTGATTGGTTGCGACGTGTCGGAAGAACATTGGGTGTGAGGCGACCAAATGTGTGTAAGGCGAATCGCGTACGCCGTCAGAACGTTGTTGTGGTGGTCTGTTTTCGGAGCTGCATCATACTCGGAAGATAGCAAATGAGTTGTTCATCATAGTAGAGGAGTACACACGTTGGACGACCAAGTGCGTGAGCTTGCTGATGTGCAGTTTGCCGATGTCTATTCAAGTGATAAATCAGTATCAGTAGAAGACAATCATGCACAACGATTCAACAGTCAACAGCTGAAATGATGAGCCGAGTGCCGAGAATCGTTGCGCATTTCCTTAATCACTAAACAGTGAAGTGTGTGTTCACGAACGATTCCCGAACGGTTGAGGTCGAGAAACGCTGAAATTGTGTGTTATGCTCTTTCGCACATCAGTTTCCACGTAACATTGATGAAGTCAGACTGTGTTGAGGTCGGTCGTGTTGAAGGAAATCTAAGTGTCGGTGGAAATGCACACTGTGTGTGGTAATAGGACGAGGAAAATTACGAATGCGCCTATTGAGCTATGTTTTCATATTGCTGTGAACAAGTGATGATCGAAGGAGCTGTGATTGTGCATGTGTATGAGTGCATAAGTCAACAAAGTTGATCACGAACAACCTGGTGAATTGACCGCATCTGTGTGATGTAGAATTAGATAATGTAGATTGTGGAGAGGTTCTACTGCTGATTGGTTGCGACGTGTCGGAAGAACATTGGGCGTGAGGCGACCAAATGTGTGTAAGGCGAATCGCGTACGCCGTCAGAACGTTGTTGTGGTGGTCTGTTTTCGGAGCTGCATCAAACTCGGAAGATAGCAAATGAGTTGTTCATCATAGTAGAGGAGTACACACGTTGGACGACCAAGTGCGTGAGCTTGCTGATGTGCAGTTTGCCGATGTCTATTCAAGTGATAAATCAGTATCTGTAGAAGACAATCATGCACAACGATTCCACAGTCAACAGCTCAAATGATGAGCCGAGTGCCGAGAATCGTTGCGCATTTCCTTAATCACTAAACAGTGAAGTGTGTGTTCACGAACGATTCCTGTTCGGTTGAGATCGGGAAACACTGAAATTGTGTGTTATGCTCTTTCGCACATCAGTTTCCACGTAACATTGATGAAGTCAGACTGTGTTGAGGTCGGTCGTGTTGAAGGAAATCTAAGTGTCGGTGGAAATGCACACTGTGTGTGGTAATAGAACGAGGAAAATTACGAATGCGCCTATTGAGCTATGTTCTGCATATTGGTGTGAACAAGTGATGATCGAAGGAGCTGTGATTGTGCATGTGTATGAGTGCATAAGTCAACAAAGTTGATCACGAACAACCTGGTGAATTGACCGCATCTGTGTGATGTAGAATTAGATAATGTAGATTGTGGAGAGGTTCTACTGCTGATTGGTTGCGACGTGTCGGAAGAACATTGGGTGTGAGGCGACCAAATGTGTGTAAGGCGAATCGCGTACGCCGTCAGAACGTTGTTGTGGTGGTCTGTTTTCGGAGCTGCACCACACTCGGAAGATAGCAAATGAGTTGTTCATCATAGTAGAGGAGTACACACGTTGGACGACCAAGTGCGTGAGCTTGCTGATGTGCAGTTTGCCGATGTCTATTCAAGTGATAAATCAGTATCAGTAGAAGACAATCATGCACAACGATTCAACAGTCAACAGCTGAAATGATGAGCCGAGTGCCGAGAATCGTTGCGCATTTCCTTAATCTCTACACAGTGAAGTGTGTGTTCACGAACGATTCCCGTTCGGTTGAGATCGAGAAACGCTGAAATTGTGTGTTATGCTCTTTCGCACATCAGTTTCCACGTAACATTGATGAAGTCAGACTGTGTTGAGGTCGGTCGTGTTGAAGGAAACCATGTGGGATCCTCTAGAGTCGACCTGCAGGCATGCAAGCTAGAGGATTCTATAG
>NW_017386453.1:6904-8717 GCF_000237925.1 Schistosoma mansoni
AGAATTAGATAATGTAGATTGTGGAGAGGTTCTACTGCTGATTGGTTGCGACGTGTCGGAAGAACATTGGGTGTGAGGCGACCAAATGTGTGTAAGGCGAATCGCGTACGCCGTCAGAACGTTGTTGTGGTGGTCTGTTTTCGGAGCTGCATCATACTCGGAAGATAGCAAATGAGTTGTTCATCATAGTAGAGGAGTACACACGTTGGACGACCAAGTGCGTGAGCTTGCTGATGTGCAGTTTGCCGATGTCTATTCAAGTGATAAATCAGTATCAGTAGAAGACAATCATGCACAACGATTCAACAGTCAACAGCTGAAATGATGAGCCGAGTGCCGAGAATCGTTGCGCATTTCCTTAATCACTAAACAGTGAAGTGTGTGTTCACGAACGATTCCCGTTCGGTTGAGATCGAGAAACGCTGAAATTGTGTGTTATGCTCTTTCGCACATCAGTTTCCACGTAACATTGATGAAGTCAGACTGTGTTGAGGTCGGTCGTGTTGAAGGAAACCTAAGTGTCGGTGGAAATGCACACTGTGTGTGGTAATAGAACGAGGAAAATTACGAATGCGCCTATTGAGCTATGTTCTGCATATTGGTGTGAACAAGTGATGATCGAAGGAGCTGTGATTGTGCATGTGTATGAGTGCATAAGTCAACAAAGTTGATCACGAACAACCTGGTGAATTGACCGCATCTGTGTGATGTAGAATTAGATAATGTAGATTGTGGAGAGGTTCTACTGCTGATTGGTTGCGACGTGTCGGAAGAACATTGGGTGTGAGGCGACCAAATGTGTGTAAGGCGAATCGCGTACGCCGTCAGAACGTTGTTGTGGTGGTCTGTTTTCGGAGCTGCACCACACTCGGAAGATAGCAAATGAGTTGTTCATCATAGTAGAGGAGTACACACGTTGGACGACCAAGTGCGTGAGCTTGCTGATGTGCAGTTTGCCGATGTCTATTCAAGTGATAAATCAGTATCAGTAGAAGACAATCATGCACAACGATTCAACAGTCAACAGCTGAAATGATGAGCCGAGTGCCGAGAATCGTTGCGCATTTCCTTAATCACTAAACAGTGAAGTGTGTGTTCACGAACGATTCCCGTTCGGTTGAGATCGAGAAACGCTGAAATTGTGTGTTATGCTCTTTCGCACATCAGTTTCCACGTAACATTGATGAAGTCAGACTGTGTTGAGGTCGGTCGTGTTGAAGGAAACCTAAGTGTCGGTGGAAATGCACACTGTGTGTGGTAATAGAACGAGGAAAATTACGAATGCGCCTATTGAGCTATGTTCTGCATATTGGTGTGAACAAGTGATGATCGAAGGAGCTGTGATTGTGCATGTGTATGAGTGCATAAGTCAACAAAGTTGATCACGAACAACCTGGTGAATTGACCGCATCTGTGTGATGTAGAATTAGATAATGTAGATTGTGGAGAGGTTCTACTGCTGATTGGTTGCGACGTGTCGGAAGAACATTGGGTGTGAGGCGACCAAATGTGTGTAAGGCGAATCGCGTACGCCGTCAGAACGTTGTTGTGGTGGGCTGTTTTCGGAGCTGCACCACACTCGGAAGATAGCAAATGAGTTGTTCATCATAGTAGAGGAGTACACACGTTGGACGACCAAGTGCGTGAGCTTGCTGATGTGCAGTTTGCCGATGTCTGCATTTTATCGGGGAACTGACACATGGTTTGTTGGCATGCAATATACCTCTGTTCAGATAAGGGAACTTCCAAACGTTTTTTCTTCCTACATCCTTCACTGAAAAGGTCAACCAGTTTGTCTAAAAACATTTCTACA
>NW_017386452.1:0-3058 GCF_000237925.1 Schistosoma mansoni
TCTAATCTCGAGAGACGGTCTCGAGGATGCTTACTCGCTGTGTAAGATAGCACCATTGCAGAGGCTGCTCAGTTTGTTCAGGTTATCCATGACTTTCCATCTACAATTGATTCATAACCATAATCATTAACATTACAAAATTATCCACAAACCACTTCTCATATTAATGAAAACGAGCTCTCTAGTGACTGAATTCAAAACGTATTTCATGGAGTTCTGGTGAGACGCAGAGATGAGTGGAGCTGAAACAGGTTTGTTTTGAATAATATCTGACTGAAGGCAATGGTGGATGTGTCGCTGAATTTCGTGGATCGGTTGAACTTTGAAATGAACACGGTTGGTTGATTGATTAGTGTTCTTGAGTTTGAGGGCTTGCGCACAAACCATTGAAATGCCGTGTTCTTATCTTGAGTGGCGGTATAGTGGAAGCGCACTACTGAGTTAGATAGCAATAAATGCAAAGGCTGCTCAGTTTGTTCAGGTTATCCATGGCAGTCTATCAACAATTGACTCATAACCATAATCATTAACATTACAAAATTATCCACAAACCACTTCTCATATTAATGAAAACGAGCTCTCTTGTGACTGAATTCAAAACGTATTTCATGGAGTTCTGGTGAGACGCAGAGATGAGTGGAGCTGAAACAGGTTTGTTTTGAATAATATCTGACTGAAGGCAATGGTGGATGTGTCGCTGAATTTCGTGGATCGGTTGAATTTTGAAATGAACACGGTTTGATGGCGGATGAGTATTGTTGAGTTTGAGCGCTGATTCAGTCAACTGATAAGTGCTATGTTCTAATCTCGAGAGACGGTCTCGAGGATGCGCACTACTGAGTGGCATAGCAATAAATGCAAAGGCTGCTCAGTTTGTTCAGGTTATCCATGGCAGTCTATCAACAATTGACTCATAACCATAATCATTAACATTACAAAATTATCCACAAACCACTTCTCATATTAATGAAAACGAGCTCTCTAGTGACTGAATTCAAAACGTATTTCATGGAGTTCTGGTGAGACGCAGAGATGAGTGGAGCTGAAACAGGATTGTTTCGAATAATATCTAACTGAAGGCAATGGTGGATGTGTCGCTGAATTTCGTGGATCGGTTGAATTTTGAAATGAACACGGTTTGATGGCGGATGAGTATTGTTGAGTTTGAGCGCTGTTTCAGTCAACTGATAAGTGCTATGTTCTAATCTCGAGAGATGTTCTCGAGGATGCGCACTGCTGAGTAAGATAGCAATAAATGCAAAGGCTGCTCAGTTTGTTCAGGTTATCCATGACGGTCCATCTACAATTGATTCATAACCATAATCATTAACATTACAAAATTATCCACAAACCACTTCTCATATTAATGAAAACGAGCTCTCTAGTGACTGAATTCAAAACGTATTTCATGGAGTTCTGGTGAGACGCAGAGATGAGTGGAGCTGAAACAGGTTTGTTTTGAATAATATCTGACTGAAGGCAATGGTGGATGTGTCACTGAATTTGGTGGATCGGTTGAACTTTGAAATGAACACGGTTGGTTGATTGATTAGTGTTCTTGAGTTTGAGGGCTTGCGCACAAACCATTGAAATGCCGTGTTCTTATCTTGAGTGGCGGTATAGTGGAAGCGCACTACTGAGTAAGATAGCAATAAATGCATGGGCTGCTCAGTTTGTTCAGGTTTTCCATGGCAGTCTATCAACAATTGACTCATAACCATAATCATTAACATTACAAAATTATCCACAAACCACTTCTCATATTAATGAAAACGAGCTCTCTAGTGACTGAATTCAAAACGTATTTCATGGAGTTCTGGTGAGACGCAGAGATGAGTGGAGCTGAAACAGGTTTGTTTTGAATAATATCTGACTGAAGGCAATGGTGGATGTGTCGCTGAATTTCGTGGATCGGTAGAATTTTGAAATGAACACGGTTTGATGACGGATGAGTATTGTTGAGTTTGAGCGCTGATTCAGTAAACTGATAAGTGCTATGTTCTAATCTCGAGAGACGGTCTCGAGGATGCGCACTGCTGAGTAAGATAGCAATAAATGCAAAGGCTGCTCAGTTTGTTCAGGTTTTCCATGACGGTCCATCTACAATTGATTCATAACCATAATCATTAACATTACAAAATTATCCACAAACCACTTCTCATATTAATGAAAACGAGCTCTCTAGTGACTGAATTCAAAACGTATTTCATGGAGTTCTGGTGAGACGCAGAGATGAGTGGAGCTGAAACAGGTTTGTTTTGAATAATATCTGACTGAAGGCAATGGTGGATGTGTCGCTGAATTTCGTGGATCGGTTGAACTTGGAAATGAACACGGTTTGATGACGGATGAGTATTGTTGAGTTTGAGCGCTGATTCAGTAAACTGATAAGTGCTATGTTCTAATCTCGAGAGACGGTCTCGAGGATGCGCACTACTGAGTAAGATAGCAATAAATGCAAAGGCTGCTCAGTTTGTTCAGGTTATCCATGACGGTCCATCTACAATTGATTCATAACCATAATCATTAACATTACAAAATTATCCACAAACCACTTCTCATATTAATGAAAACGAGCTCTCTAGTGACTGAATTCAAAACGTATTTCATGGAGTTCTGGTGAGACGCAGAGATGAGTGGAGCTGAAACAGGTTTGTTTTGAATAATATCTGACTGAAGGCAATGGTGGATGTGTCGCTGAATTTCGTGGATCGGTTGAACTTTGAAATGAACACGGTTGGTTGATTGATTAGTGTTCTTGAGTTTGAGGGCTTGCGCACAAACCATTGAAATGCCGTGTTCTTATCTTGAGTGGCGGTATAGTGGAAGCGCACTACTGAGTTAGATAGCAATAAATGCAAGAATGCTCAGTTTGTTCAGGTTTTCCATGGCAGTCTATCAACAATTGACTCATAACCATAATCATTAACATTACAAAATTATCCACAAACCACTTCTCATATTAATGAAAACGAGCTCTCTTGTGACTGAATTCAAAACGTATTTCATGGAGTTCTGGTGAGACGCAGAGATGAGTGGAGCTGAAACAGGTTTGTTT
>NW_017386452.1:3258-4543 GCF_000237925.1 Schistosoma mansoni
CGTGGATCGGTTGATTTTGAATGAACACGGTTTGATGGCGGATGAGTATTGTTTAGTTTGAGCGCTGATTCAGTAAACTGATAAGTGCTATGTTCTAATCTCGAGAGACGGTCTCGAGGATGCGCACTGCTGAGTAAGATAGCAATAAATGCAAAGGCTGCTCAGTTTGTTCTGGTTATCCATGGCAGTCTATCAACAATTGACTCATAACCATAATCATTAACATTACAAAATTATCCACAAACCACTTCTCATATTAATGAAAACGAGCTCTCTAGTGACTGAATTCAAAACGTATTTCATGGAGTTCTGGTGAGACGCAGAGATGAGTGGAGCTGAAACAGGTTTGTTTTGAATAATATCTGACTGAAGGCAATGGTGGATGTGTCGCTGAATTTCGTGGATCGGTTGAACTTTGAAATGAACACGGTTGGTTGATTGATTAGTGTTCTTGAGTTTGAGGGCTTGCGCACAAACCATTGAAATGCCGTGTTCTTATCTTGAGTGGCGGTATAGTGGAAGCGCACTACTGAGTTAGATAGCAATGAATGCAAAGGCTGCTCAGTTTGTTCAGGTTATCCATGACGATCCATCTACAATTGACTCATAACCATAATCATTAACATTACATAATTATCCACAAACCACTTCTCATATTAATGAAAACGAGCTCTCTAGTGACTGAATTCAAAACGTATTTCATGGAGTTCTGGTGAGACGCAGAGATGAGTGGAGCTGAAACAGGTTTGTTTTGAATAATATCTGACTGAAGGCAATGGTGGATGTGTCGCTGAATTTCGTGGATCGGTTGAACTTTGAAATGAACACGGTTGGTTGATTGATTAGTGTTCTTGAGTTTGAGGGCTTGCTCACAAACTATTGAAATGCCGTGTTCTTATCTTGAGTGACGGTATAGTGGAAGCGCACTACTGAGTAAGATAGCAATGAATGCAAAGGCTGCTCAGTTTGTTCAGGTTTTCCATGGCAGTCTATCAACAATTGACTCATAACCATAATCATTAACATTACAAAATTATCCACAAACCACTTCTCATATTAATGAAAACGAGCTCTCTAGTGACTGAATTCAAAACGTATTTCATGGAGTTCTGGTGAGACGCAGAGATGAGTGGAGCTGAAACAGGTTTGTTTTGAATAATATCTGACTGAAGGCAATGGTGGATGTGTCGCTGAATTTCGTGGATCGGTTGAACTTTGAAATGAACACGGTTGGTTGATTGATTAGTGTTCTTGAGTTTGAGGGCTTGCGCACAAACCATTGAAA
>NW_017386452.1:4743-8555 GCF_000237925.1 Schistosoma mansoni
GCTGCTCAGTTTGTTCAGGTTTTCCATGGCAGTCTATCAACAATCGATTCATAACCATATACATTAACATTACAAAATTATCCACAACACCACTTCTCATATTAATGAAAACGAGCTCTCTAGTGACTGAATTCAAAACGTATTTCATGGAGTTCTGGTGAGACGCAGAGATGAGTGGAGCTGAAACAGGTTTGTTTTGAATAATATCTGACTGAAGGCAATGGTGGATGTGTCGCTGAATTTGGTGGATCGGTAGAATTTTGAAATGAACACGGTTTGATGACGGATGAGTATTGTTGAGTTTGAGCGCTGATTCAGTAAACTGATAAGTGCTATGTTCTAATCTCGAGAGACGGTCTCGAGGATGCGCACTGCTGAGTAAGATAGCAAATAATGCAAAGGCGTTCATTTTGTTCAGGTTATCCATGACGGTCCATCTACAATTGATTCATAATCATAATCATTAACATTACAAAATTATCCACAAACCACTTCTCATATTAATGAAAACGAGCTCTCTAGTGACTGAATTCAAAATGTATTTCATGGAGTTCTGGTGAGACGCAGAGATGAGTGGAGCTGAAACAGGTTTGTTTTGAATAATATCTGACTGAAGGCAATGGTGGATGTGTCGCTGAATTTCGTGGATCGGTTGAATTTTGAAATGAACACGGTTTGATGACGGATGAGTATTGTTGAGTTTGAGCGCTGATTCAGTAAACTGATAAGTGCTATGTTCTAATCTCGAGAGACGGTCTCGAGGATGCTTACTGCTGAGTAAGATAGCAAATAATGCAAAGGCGTTCAGTTTGTTCAGGTTATCCATGACGGTCCATCTACAATTGATTCATAACCATAATCATTAACATTACAAAATTATCCACAAACCACTTCTCATATTAATGAAAACGAGCTCTCTAGTGACTGAATTCAAAACGTATTTCATGGAGTTCTGGTGAGACGCAGAGATGAGTGGAGCTGAAACAGGTTTGTTTTAAATAATATCTGACTGAAGGCAATGGTGGATGTGTCGCTGAATTTCGTAGATCGGTTGAATTTGGAAATGAACACGGTCGGTTGATTGATTAGTGTTCTTGAGTTTGAGGGCTTGCGCACAAAGCATTGAAATGCCGTGTTCTTATCTTGAGTGGCGGTATAGTGAAAGCGCACTACTGAGTTAGATAGCAATAAATGCAAAGGCTGCTCAGTTTGTTCAGGTTTTCCATGGCAGTCTATCAACAATTGATTCATAACCATAATCATTAACATTACAAAATTATCCACAAACCACTTCTCATATTAATGAAAACGAGCTCTCTAGTGACTGAATTCAAAACGTATTTCATGGAGTTCTGGTGAGACGCAGAGATGAGTGGAGCTGAAACAGGTTTGTTTTGAATAATATCTGACTGAAGGCAATGGTGGATGTGTCGCTGAATTTCGTGGATCGGTTGAATTTTGAAATGAACACGGTTGGTTGATTGATTAGTATTCTTGAGTTTGAGGGCTTGCGCACAAACCATTGAAATGCCGTGTTCTTATCTTGAGTGGCGGTATAGTGGAAGCGCACTACTGAGTTAGATAGCAATAAATGCAAAGGCTGCTCAGTTTGTTCAGGTTTTCCATGGCAGTCTATCAACAATTGACTCATAACCGTAATCATTAACATTACAAAATTATCCACAAACCACTTCTCATATTAATGAAAACGAGCTCTCTAGTGACTGAATTCAAAACGTATTTCATGGAGTTCTGGTGAGACGCAGAGATGAGTGGAGCTGAAACAGGTTTGTTTTGAATAATATCTGACTGAAGGCAATGGTGGATGTGTCGCTGAATTTCGTGGATCGGTTGAATTTTGAAATGAACACGGTTTGATGACGGATGAGTATTGTTGAGTTTGAGCGCTGATTCAGTAAACTGATAAGTGCTATGTTCTAATCTCGAGAGACGGTCTCGAGGATGCGCACTGCTGAGTAAGATAGCAAATAATGCAAAGGCGTTCATTTTGTTCAGGTTATCCATGACGGTCCATCTACAATTGATTCATAATCATAATCATTAACATTACAAAATTATCCACAAACCACTTCTCATATTAATGAAAACGAGCTCTCTAGTGACTGATTTCAAAACGTATTTCATGGAGTTCTGGGTGAGACGCAGAGATGAGTGGAGCTGAAACAGGTTTGTTTTGAATCATTTCTGACTGAAGGCAATGGTGGATGTGTCGCTGAATTTCGTGGATCGGTTGAACTTGGAAATGAACACGGTTTGATGACGGATGAGTATTGTTGAGTTTGAGCGCTGATTCAGTAAACTGATAAGTGCTATGTTCTAATCTCGAGAGACGGTCTCGAGGATGCGCACTACTGAGTAAGATAGCAATAAATGCAAAGGCTGCTCAGTTTGTTCAGGTTATCCATGACGGTCCATCTACAATTGATTCATAACCATAATCATTAACATTACAAAATTATCCACAAACCACTTCTCATATTAATGAAAACGAGCTCTCTAGTGACTGAATTCAAAACGTATTTCATGGAGTTCTGGTGAGACGCAGAGATGAGTGGAGCTGAAACAGGTTTGTTTTGAATAATATCTGACTGAAGGCAATGGTGGATGTGTCGCTGAATTTCGTGGATCGGTTGAATTTTGAAATGAACACGGTTGGTTGATTGATTAGTGTTCTTGAGTTTGAGGGCTTGCGCACAAACCATTGAAATGCCGTGTTCTTATCTTGAGTGGCGGTATAGTGGAAGCGCACTACTGAGTTAGATAGCAATAAATGCAAAGGCTGCTCAGTTTGTTCAGGTTTTCCATGGCAGTCTATCAACAATTGATTCATAACCATAATCATTAACATTACAAAATTATCCACAAACCACTTCTCATATTAATGAAAACGAGCTCTCTAGTGACTGAATTCAAAACGTATTTCATGGAGTTCTGGTGAGACGCAGAGATGAGTGGAGCTGAAACAGGTTTGTTTTGAATAATATCTGACTGAAGGCAATGGTGGATGTGTCGCTGAATTTCGTGGATCGGTTGAATTTTGAAATGAACACGGTTTGATGTCGGATGAGTATTGTTGAGTTTGAGCGCTGATTCAGTAAACTGATAAGTGCTATGTTCTAATCTCGAGAGACGGTCTCGAGGATGCGCACTGCTGAGTAAGATAGCAATAAATGCAAAGGCTGCTCAGTTTGTTCAGGTTATCCATGGCAGTCTATCAACAATTGACTCATAACCATAATCATTAACATTACAAAATTATCCACAAACCACTTCTCATATTAATGAAAACGAGCTCTCTAGTGACTGAATTCAAAACGTATTTCATGGAGTTCTGGTGAGACGCAGAGATGAGTGGAGCTGAAACAGGTTTGTTTTGAATAATATCTGACTGAAGGCAATGGTGGATGTGTCGCTGAATTTGGTGGATCGGTTGAACTTTGAAATGAACACGGTTGGTTGATTGATTAGTGTTCTTGAGTTTGAGGGCTTGCGCACAAACCATTGAAATGCCGTGTTCTTATCTTGAGTGGCGGTATAGTGGAAGCGCACTACTGAGTTAGATAGCAATGAATGCAAAGGCTGCTCAGTTTGTTCAGGTTATCCATGACGGTCCATCTACAATTGACTCATAACCATAATCATTAACATTACATAATTATCCACAAACCACTTCTCATATTAATGAAAACGAGCTCTCTAGTGACTGAATTCAAAACGTATTTCATGGAGTTCTGGTGAGACGCAAAGATGAGTGGAGCTGAAACAGGTTTGTTTTTGATAATATCTGACTG
>NW_017386451.1:0-3807 GCF_000237925.1 Schistosoma mansoni
CTTCCACATCTCTTTTAGAGGTTTTCATATTCCATTTAACCACCAGGAGAAAGTAATAGGCGCAATGTAAGAAGCGTTGTCCGACTCCTGTCCTTTATTGAAATGATTCTCTCAGCTCTCTTTCATGCGTGACATTTCAGTGTTGTCCGTTGCATGAATTCCTTATGATAATGACGATCTTCTCACCTAAACCATAGCGTCAAATAAGGTTTCATAAAATTCATAATGGCATGATCAATGGCAAGCAATTAATAACCTATCCCTCGAAAACAAATGATACCTGTTTTACTTGCGGTGTCCGACATCTGATACGCGCTCACCCTTCAACTGACCATATGGGTGATTAAGTGTATTGAACTGCCAAACGAAATGCACAAATACTCATTGATATATACCACTGTAATCCTTAAGAAATTTACTCATTGACCCAGTTAAATGCACTTGACCTTTAAGTCACTTCTGATTTCCATCGATCGACTTTTTCTTTTGACTACTTCTGATTTGCTCTCTATATCACTACCTCGTTGTCGGATCCAGTTATCTTAATAAATATGAATTCACAATCGATAATTTAGCAAATTTTTGAGCTTATAGTTTAAGTATCTTGAGTTTTGTGTTGTTTCAATGTCAGTCAATCCCAATACAAATAAACTACAACTACACCTTTATTCTTTGAACTTTTACAGTCTCAACATTCCAGGTCAAAGCGGTGCTGTACACGGATGGAGGAAGTACACCTCACTATTGGTCACCTGACTTGACGAATAAATCCACCCCAGCTTACATCAATCTGGCAACATCATTTTGCAGCTTGGTGAGTGTGATGGTGCTAGATAATGTTTGGAAATAAATACCATTATTAAATCATTGAATGAGCATACATGGTACTTGGTAATGGAAATGGTAGTTTGGACGACGCAAGTAACAATATGAAGGCCATAGATAAGAATATATTTCATCCATAAATTAAATCAAAATGATGCATGAATAGGCTCATTTCTATATTCATTTTACTCTCACTTGATGATTAGTTACCAATTACCACAGATTAGGGAAGTATACTGAATTACTACAAAAACCCGAACTACATACTGTTTGACTTAAGTACTGAACTAACACAAAGAATATAGAAAAGAATCACACCGAAATATAAAAGGTTTTGCACTGAACATAATATCACATTGAAACTAAAATAAACATTACATTATCACATCGAATTTAAACTAAACGTAAGGTTGAGCTAAATCACAATCCGTTAAAAACGTAATTTTGCATTTCTGTCCTGTCAGATGTTGGATTTTGATCTGAAGTCACCTATATGAGTCGTGAGAGAATGTGTGGTGATTTCACTGACATTATGTTTACAGCAATCATGTTCATAGATTGTCACATAACAATAATGGTCTGGAGTTATCGTCGTTCATCATTGTTCGAGATGAATGTTATGGATCTTCTATTTTTACTTATGTAATCAATCAATCCGAGAATCCGTGATTTATTTAATATTTCGTTTGTTACTTATACACATTCACAGCTTTTACAAGGTTTGAAACTTGGACAGCCATCATTCTCACAGAATGCAAAGTGCATCAATGTTCTCTTCACACCAGTTGACTTGATAAGCCGTCAGAAGCGACAGATACAAACAACGCAAAGCTTAGACCAAAATATCACTCAAGGTGTTCAGGGAACAGCAAACATGGAGATTTCATCTCCTGAAGCTACAGTATTGAACTCAACATCAGTGACAGAAATCATCAGTTCTGGTATCAGTCAACTGAACACATCATTTGGAGTGCAACTGTCTAATTTAGTAATTAATAGTAAGTTCATGATTCCTTTTAAATCATACCATTTAACAAAACCATTGGTATATTTGAGGCTATAGACAAAAGCATATTGTTTTTCAAATACCAGAAATATGTGATATGAAATAAAAATTCATTGATGCGAATCACTAATCCAAATACCTATTAACCGAAACAATCAAAATAAAGTAGATTTTAGAATAGCGAACAACATAGAGAAAACAAAGGAAACTAATTCATAATAAACATGTGACGAAATAAGGGGAAACTAAAGAACGCTTCCAGGTTTACCGTGGTACTCTAGCTTCAATTGACTCATGCTTACTAATATGAAAAAATTAAGTGAAGAAATTATAGGGAATTCAGTGAAAAAAACAATCTAATTATTAATGTAGGCTGTTCATAACATTGTTTATTCATTTGATTGTTTGTTTCTCTGCACACATATATTAGGCATTACATCGACCTCCACAACTGACGTATCTAGTTTGGAATCCATCACACATATCTCATCGGAAGTGGCTGGTGCATCGTCAGAACCGACAGTATCAACTATGTCCACATATTCGCATACCGATCCGTCAATTGTAATCAGTGAGTCCTACCGTTGTTTTGCATTCGGTGTTATGTATATGTGCAGTTATTTGAAGCATGTATGTTCGTTGTTTCTTTTACGTCAATGAGTGTCACAATGTGTGTCACCTCATTCGGCTGATCATCACCCGATGACGTTTCGAATACACACCTATCGTGCGTGTACTTGAAATCACTATCGAATCAGCTCACCTCGCACTTCGAGAACACGGTATGTGTGCGTGTTTGGTTGTGTGAGTATGTGTGTATATATGGACGTTAATATAAGTATAAAATATGCAAGTATGCATCTTTTGGTGGATGTGGATGGATGGATATGCAACCATAGTTCACGTCGTGATTCACACACCCACACGAACACTTCACATTGCGCTGTCGACGAAACAATGTTGTGTGTATTGGTATTTGTGATCAGTGTGGTCGTTGGTTGGTTGGACATGGCAAAATTTGAGTGGACGTGCACACTGAAATATACTCTCTCGACTGCAATCGTCAAGTCGACTGAATGGTGTTGCAGAAATTGTCGGTTGAAGGATCCCTCACTCAACCAAATCGGTATTCAACGCGTGTGTGTTCATAATACACCAATGAATGATGTTTCATGGTGTTTATTCGGCTCTTTGCTTAACGTTGGTTTTATATCACTTCTCTTTTGTTGTTTTCTCTATGTTTTGCTTGTTCCTTCTTTCATTCAGCTGTATATTTTCTTCTTTATTTAGTGTCCGTTTTTCAATAGGTGTTATTTTTGTTTTCCTTGGTTATCCTTGGTTTATTTCTTGATTTTCTTCTGCTCATTGGTTATAATTTCGTCACCTTTTTCTCGGTCTTCGTAATCTGCGTTCTTGGCTTTTTTGCTTCGTAAGTTTTTTCTGAGATTGTGCATTACTGTTCACTATTCTTGTATGGTTTCTTTTCAGTTTCACGAGTCCTGTCAGAACTTTTGATTTGGATTACTGATACTATATGTTCAGTTGCGAATTTTCGCATTTGGTTGAATTTAGTACCTGTGTCACCAGGTAATTACTGTATCATAAGTCACTATTTACAACAATGTCTTACTTTTCAAACTTGCCTATCAAAGTCGACCAAATCCTTCAGCTGGAAGCTGATTTATTCTCTTCTGCAGTAGGCTGTTGGTGATGATATCCGGTTAACGGACATTGAGTATCTTGCGTAGATAATGGTTTATATATACTTGTACTCTTTTCATGATAGTTGTGGTAGTTCCACAAATTTCAGCTGTACATAAAAGAAATGTCTTTACGTTCGTAATGGAGATTCTCAACTTAGTGTTGGTTGATAGTTGTTTTGAATTTGATATATCCTTCAACTATTGGAAGGCTGCTCTTTGCTTTACAATCCCTGACTTTATATCTTTATCAGATTCTCCTTCTTCATCGATGAT
>NW_017386451.1:4007-8879 GCF_000237925.1 Schistosoma mansoni
GCTCGTCTCAAGAATAGAAGGTCTTGGATCCGACCGTCGATGAACTCGTGGATGTCTACTGTTGGAGAGCTGCATACTATGACAAAACTGCTGTCCAGTGCTTCCTGGTTCTCACTAGTTGTCTGACAAAGATTGCTTTGCCGTCACAATATAAATCTCACAGTCAACGAAACCTCATACCATGTAGATTGAATTCAACCATGCACCACTATTTAAATATGTACAAGTTTATCGAAGTCTGAGAACCACAAGGTGTGCTACATAAATTATAGGAATTCGGCAATTCCATATGAGGATCAGTTTCGAAAAGAAACAACAAATACTCACTTCATGATTGAAGAGCATACATTATTGTTCGGTAACAGATAATTGACAGATATGGTAAGCTGGAATCATTTTGAACACGCTACTATCACCACTGATAATTAATTACTCGTAGTTAGATGTAGACAATAACAAACAATCCCAAACAGTTGGTTAATTCTATACTCTGATTTCTGTTTAAAAGATACATCTGCAACAGTTCCACAAGTGAACACAACTACTTCATTTGACACTTCACTAACGTCATCAACTGGACAAACGCAAACATTCACTACAGATCGCACACCGGCAACATTCACGAGCACTCCATCCACATCCACATCAACACCAACAACACTCACTGATAATCAAACTTCACTGACATCCACATCTTCCAGCCAACTGACAGAATCCGTGAGGACAACATCGGTTCCAACTAACATCACAACATCAAGTACTGTAGCCACAAGTGAGTAAACCTATTTATTGTTTTGTAGACCACACAATAACTGTGTTTGTATTAGTTATATAAATCAGCCAAATTGTCAGATCTTTCTATATGCTCTTTACGTGTGGCTTCTGAGAATAAAGTGTGGCCGGTCGTCGACTGACACTCAGATTACTTTCTGTTTAATAAGTGATTTCTTTTCTATGATGTATTTGTGCTCGGAAGTCACTGAATGTAGACTATTTGTAGTTGATTTGAATAAAGAAAGCATTTGCTAGACAATATTCTGGTTTCCTGTATTTGGTCGCGATTCCTATATCTAGTATAATGTGATCCCAGTCTGTCTATAGTGTATCGACCAAGCATGTTAGTCTATTGGCCAAACAGTCTAAACACAGGTTTCGTTATCATAGTAGAGTAGTATATACCATGGTAAAAGAAGATATCTCTATTCTGCTGTTATATCAGCTGATATGCACGTTGTTTTCCATAATCAAGTAAAGTGTTAAAGCGAGTTTGTTTTCGGACGTCTTTACAATATGGTGAAGAATTGTCTTATAATGTAGCTAGTTAAACAAACCGACTGAATGAAAACGCACCCATCTGTTGGTGGACTCGTAATGAATACCAATATTCAATGGAATGAGTTTTTCTGTATTTTCACGTCTCTTACTGTTACAGTGTATATTCCGATTACTTCGAATTTTCTTACTCAAATTAATGAAACATTTTATTGACTTTTGACCAACCATTTCACAGCGTTTTGAATGATTGGCGATTTTTATCATGATTTGATGATATCACTCAATAGATATAGAAGACATAGATAAAAGTGATGTTTTAGAGGCCTAACAGATATCATACAATATAGGCAGATAGTTTGTGGAGGTTGTTAAATGTTACTGATATTGTGAATTGACTTGAATCAGAGAACAATTGAAAAGTAGGTGGAAACCGACAGCTGTTTTGTTGCTAGAATTCTAGTATGTTGAGATCAATGGAGTTGAGTCGTGTCGAGTGCGTTGTGATTGTGAAACTAAGATGATGGAAGATGATGGTTGCGTAATATCTGTAATCGACCGAAGTTGGAAACGTAAACCGGTTCATCAATGATCCAAATGTGAAATGCTCGTCTCAAGAATAGAAGGTCTTGGATCCGACCGTCGATGAACTCGTGGATGTCTACTGTTGGAGAGCTGCATACTATGACAAAACTGCTGTCCAGTGCTTCCTGGTTCTCACTAGTTGTCTGACAAAGATTGCTTTGCCGTCACAATATAAATCTCACAGTCAACGAAACCTCATACCATGTAGATTGAATTCAACCATGCACCACTATTTAAATATGTACAAGTTTATCGAAGTCTGAGAACCACAAGGTGTGCTACATAAATTATAGGAATTCGGCAATTCCATATGAGGATCAGTTTCGAAAAGAAACAACAAATACTCACTTCATGATTGAAGAGCATACATTATTGTTCGGTAACAGATAATTGACAGATATGGTAAGCTGGAATCATTTTGAACACGCTACTATCACCACTGATAATTAATTACTCGTAGTTAGATGTAGACAATAACAAACAATCCCAAACAGTTGGTTAATTCTATACTCTGATTTCTGTTTAAAAGATACATCTGCAACAGTTCCACAAGTGAACACAACTACTTCATTTGACACTTCACTAACGTCATCAACTGGACAAACGCAAACATTCACTACAGATCGCACACCGGCAACATTCACGAGCACTCCATCCACATCCACATCAACACCAACAACACTCACTGATAATCAAACTTCACTGACATCCACATCTTCCAGCCAACTGACAGAATCCGTGAGGACAACATCGGTTCCAACTAACATCACAACATCAAGTACTGTAGCCACAAGTGAGTAAACCTATTTATTGTTTTGTAGACCACACAATAACTGTGTTTGTATTAGTTATATAAATCAGCCAAATTGTCAGATCTTTCTATATGCTCTTTACGTGTGGCTTCTGAGAATAAAGTGTGGCCGGTCGTCGACTGACACTCAGATTACTTTCTGTTTAATAAGTGATTTCTTTTCTATGATGTATTTGTGCTCGGAAGTCACTGAATGTAGACTATTTGTAGTTGATTTGAATAAAGAAAGCATTTGCTAGACAATATTCTGGTTTCCTGTATTTGGTCGCGATTCCTATATCTAGTATAATGTGATCCCAGTCTGTCTATAGTGTATCGACCAAGCATGTTAGTCTATTGGCCAAACAGTCTAAACACAGGTTTCGTTATCATAGTAGAGTAGTATATACCATGGTAAAAGAAGATATCTCTATTCTGCTGTTATATCAGCTGATATGCACGTTGTTTTCCATAATCAAGTAAAGTGTTAAAGCGAGTTTGTTTTCGGACGTCTTTACAATATGGTGAAGAATTGTCTTATAATGTAGCTAGTTAAACAAACCGACTGAATGAAAACGCACCCATCTGTTGGTGGACTCGTAATGAATACCAATATTCAATGGAATGAGTTTTTCTGTATTTTCACGTCTCTTACTGTTACAGTGTATATTCCGATTACTTCGAATTTTCTTACTCAAATTAATGAAACATTTTATTGACTTTTGACCAACCATTTCACAGCGTTTTGAATGATTGGCGATTTTTATCATGATTTGATGATATCACTCAATAGATATAGAAGACATAGATAAAAGTGATGTTTTAGAGGCCTAACAGATATCATACAATATAGGCAGATAGTTTGTGGAGGTTGTTAAATGTTACTGATATTGTGAATTGACTTGAATCAGAGAACAATTGAAAAGTAGGTGGAAACCGACAGCTGTTTTGTTGCTAGAATTCTAGTATGTTGAGATCAATGGAGTTGAGTCGTGTCGAGTGCGTTGTGATTGTGAAACTAAGATGATGGAAGATGATGGTTGCGTAATATCTGTAATCGACCGAAGTTGGAAACGTAAACCGGTTCATCAATGATCCAAATGTGAAATGCTCGTCTCAAGAATAGAAGGTCTTGGATCCGACCGTCGATGAACTCGTGGATGTCTACTGTTGGAGAGCTGCATACTATGACAAAACTGCTGTCCAGTGCTTCCTGGTTCTCACTAGTTGTCTGACAAAGATTGCTTTGCCGTCACAATATAAATCTCACAGTCAACGAAACCTCATACCATGTAGATTGAATTCAACCATGCACCACTATTTAAATATGTACAAGTTTATCGAAGTCTGAGAACCACAAAGTGTGCTACATAAATTATAGGAATTCGGCAATTCCATATGAGGATCAGTTTCGAAAAGAAACAACAAATACTCACTTCATGATTGAAGAGCATACATTATTGTTCGGTAACAGATAATTGACAGATATGGTAAGCTGGAATCATTTTGAACACGCTACTATCACCACTGATAATTAATTACTCGTAGTTAGATGTAGACAATAACAAACAATCCCAAACAGTTGGTTAATTCTATACTCTGATTTCTGTTTAAAAGATACATCTGCAACAGTTCCACAAGTGAACACAACTACTTCATTTGACACTTCACTAACGTCATCAACTGGACAAACGCAAACATTCACTACAGATCGCACACCGGCAACATTCACGAGCACTCCATCCACATCCACATCAACACCAACAACACTCACTGATAATCAAACTTCACTGACATCCACATCTTCCAGCCAACTGACAGAATCCGTGAGGACAACATCGGTTCCAACTAACATCACAACATCAAGTACTGTAGCCACAAGTGAGTAAACCTATTTATTGTTTTGTAGACCACACAATAACTGTGTTTGTATTAGTTATATAAATCAGCCAAATTGTCAGATCTTTCTATATGCTCTTTACGTGTGGCTTCTGAGAATAAAGTGTGGCCGGTCGTCGACTGACACTCAGATTACTTTCTGTTTAATAAGTGATTTCTTTTCTATGATGTATTTGTGCTCGGAAGTCACTGAATGTAGACTATTTGTAGTTGATTTGAATAAAGAAAGCATTTGCTAGACAATATTCTGGTTTCCTGTATTTGGTCGCGATTCCTATATCTAGTATAATGTGATCCCAGTCTGTCTATAGTGTATCGACCAAGCA
>NW_017386450.1:0-8310 GCF_000237925.1 Schistosoma mansoni
TTTCTTTCCTTTATAATTCTCATAGTTTGTTTATTTACCACAAATGATTGTAAAGGTTGTTAGAAATTCAAATGGTTCAAGTGGTTGAGGACGGAATAGGAGAAGTCTACGCTTAACAGGCTATCGTGTATGACCTTGAACTCTTCCATACTTTTTCGAACTCCTTTAATGAACTATCGAATTCAATCTAGTTTCCGAAACGCTTATTCAGTAAACGCCTCGCTTATGTCCACTACAATGTCTTTTTAACAGGCCGTTCAAGGTCATTAAAACGAAACGGCGGGCGACCTTGAAATGCCCTGACCAATTTACCGTGCCCTGATACGCATTGCTAATAGCTTGTAAATAGTCCACACGTCTCTCGTTTTCAATTACCTGTTGTTATGATAATTGAACTATAAAATATATATTATTCACATTTATAGTCTATAGTCATATTATCATAATGTACTACATCTGGCTATAATAATGAGGTTACAACAACCTCATTGGAATTATTAATAATCTATTATTGTGGATTATGGTGCCGTATGCAGCTCGGTCACGCCAAACTTTTCTGATCTAAGTAACGTCTCCTAACTTTTCTTTGTGTTTATAAATGGTAATTGGTAATATTATAACATTAATATTTGGAAGTAATAACTTTATTGTCACTTTTCAGTTTATATAGTTTTCGGTCCACCGCAATTATCTGATGAGCGCAGTGTTTATTCTATTTGCTACGTGGTATACTTTACCTGACCCGTTAGTTTATTTTTTATACAATGTACTCCAAGTAAATTTAACGATATAGAAGGTCCTCCAGTAAACGTCTTTAAAGCATCACCAAACTCGGCTGACCCTATCCTTGGTCGAGTTAATGCTAATTCCAAATTCAGACTCCGAACATACGAAGCCAGTAACTCAAGAGTCTGGTCTGCTCAAATAGAGGCCTTTTTTAGCTAGAGGAATCCGCTCACGGGCGACGAAATATGCTTGCGTAGTGGGTGCACTCCCCATCGAAATCGCTGCCAAAGTCGGGTATTTATTTGGTCAAGTGCCGGAGGACAAATCATATGACGGAATAAAAGCGGCGAGACCAAACTGTATGGTCGATCTTTGAACGGATATTAAATAACCTTGAGAAATATTAGCCAATCGGAAGACAGTTAGTATACAGTAAAATATATTTTACAAAACTCAAAAATTAAAGGGGAAACTGTTCTTTTACATGACTCAAAAACTTATCAAGGTTAGATATAGGTTCAGAAGTTCTAAAATCATAGTGCATACGGTACAGGAACTCATTCATGTGGCTATGGATAATTGAATTTCGCGCTAAAATCTTATGATTATTTCTCTTGTAGACGCTAAATTATCACGTCTTCTTTAAAATCCGTTGTAACCCGACCGTACGTAAGCATCAGGTACCGAACTTAGCGCCGTGACCTTGAAAACCCGCGAAAGCTTCTGATTGGCTCGTCCATATAGTTTAGTCTCGCCAAAAATGACGATTGCGACAGTACAAACCAGTCGACGCAGATTACAATCCAGGCAAATATCATTTTCAAGGCAGCGCTCTCGAGTGCCTAAGCAAACCTCTGGGATCTGCTGCTATCGCTAAAAGTTTGGTACTAAAGCACGGTGTTGCGCACAACCGTGCACCTTCATACCAACTTGTGAGTTCGGGAAACGTAGCAGCTAGACAGTAATGGCGGGACCTGTTTTCAGGTCTGTATCGTCTACTTGTAGTTTAGATACAGTTTCGAGGCTGATAACGTGTTTATGTACCAGCATGTTGATAACATTTTTAGATAAGGCGTCTGCTACGATGTTGCGATATCCTTCAATGAACTGGATGTCTGTTGTGAATTGTGAAATGTAATCCAGTTATCGTGCTTCATATGGTGAATGTCCGTCGTATGACGTGCTGAGAGAATAGCATAAGGATTTACGATCAGTCCTTGTAACAGGAAGGTGAAATGTTTCACTGCTAAATATATAGCTAGTAATTCACATCTGAAGGTGCTGTAACGTTCCTAAGCAGGGTTCACAAAATTTCAGCAAAGTTGTGATTTAGATTATGTAAACTAAAGAAGTCGGAATTCAGTGCTGCCGTCTGCAACTTTCCCTAATTTATCGAGATTCCAGCATAAAGTGGAATTTTATGTAATACGATTCGAAAGCCTCAACGTATATTAAAGATATACCTTCAATATATTTATTTTCAAGATATTTTATAAGATATTTCATGAAAACCGATGTTTTTCAAAATGTAGAGATTGTCTTTTAGTTTTAAAAATTATCGGAATCTAAGACTAATGAGTTACCATATCTTAAAGAATGATTTCATGGCATTTAATCATTGAATGATGTACTACGCCTTCAGTTTCTAATATGATATAATATGATCGAGTTGCTATTCTGCCAATTATTGCTTAGTTTATTTTTCACCTTTCATTTTAACCTGCTATTTGTCTTCTTTGATACTTGTACCTACTAGATATTTTTAACTCTTAGGTTAACCACTGGGTTTTATAAAATCCATGTTATTTTACTTAATGTTCTGTTAATTTCAGCAAATTCATTTTTATCTTATTTTTATTGAATATAGGTAGTTATGTTAAAATTATTAGACAGTTACTGCGTCAAAACATTACCACCAAATGTTCTTTATCTACCAGATTTTATAAATGAAGAAGAAGAACAGGAACTACTAAAATATATTTATTCTGCCCCATTACCAAAGTGGGTTTCTCTACGTGGTAGACGTTTACAAAATTGGGGTGGTATTCCTCATGTTAAAGGAATGTTGACTGAAAAAGTTCCACAGGTTTTTTAAATTAATATGAAAGAGTTAACAATTTAGTCTGTTTAGTGGTTACAGAAGTACATGGATCGTGTTTCTGAATTGTGTTTATTTGATAATAACAACAGTAATAATAAGGCGAATCATGTTTTGGTGAATGAATATGAATCAGGACAAGGTATATTTGTAAGTGAACGTTTCTACTTAATCTGATTATTAAAACATGGAAATTACGTTCATCATTGATTTTAATTGTTTCCTCTAAAATCCTCTGTAAATGTTATCTCATTTGTCTTCTTGATTATATAAGGCCTAATATTGATCGGAATTAATCACATAATGGCAACCTCATTCATTATTTACCTTTCAAGCGTTCACTTACCATGTGCCATTGCTATAAGATGAAATCTTGACACGTATTTAGTCAGCTCAGTTGCCTTTTGCCAAATTGCTCCACCTGTGGCATAGACGAGATGCATCTTCATCAACTGAAGTGGTTGGGTGTTACATGTGTTATGTATGCCCGACCACCAACCACATCGACGGGCGACATTGTATTATATGGGAGAAATGTTTTCGCCGTCAAAAGACGTACTATTGGTCCGTAAAGTATTTGACTGCTGGAGTGACCCATGTAAATAGGTGTAGATTACATGGTTGGAGTCCGCTCAATTATCGTAATCAGTGGTCAGAAACTTTGAATGATATGACCCTGAATTGTTCACAATGGCATAAGAACATTTACTTTTTCTCTTCCCTTTGTTATTGGATCTCGAAATCTTATACCTTTTTGTTTCTTTTTTTTAATATCAATATAAGTAACGTAATGATTTTATTCCTCGAGATATATAATGTAGCATTTTAATATTAACCAAAATAAATGAGATTTTAGTTGTCTGGTTCATGTTTTTTAATTCTAAGAGACAATGTTTGACACCACAACGCCAATATATAGTTGACTTACAAAACAGCATATTTAACATAGAATTTTACTAAATATCATGAAGGCTGTTCCTAAATGATTGTAAGCCGGATTAGCTCAAATCGCATAATCTTATATATAGCTATTCAGGTAATGAACTCTAATTTTTCCTGTTCTTCTATCATATGGCCTAATAAATGTATTCTTGGGTGTATCTGGGTAAAATGACATAGCATATGTAAACATATCTGACTCTAGTCGTTCTAGATTCTGGCTCAGTTTCATATTTATCCTTAGACTTATCCTGTTGTATAGCAAGTTCAACTAATAACATGATTTTAGCAATCCAATACGGAATGCGTTGGGTATTTCATACTTCTCACACTTTGCCCCCAAATGCCCTGGTACGGCCGAGAGTAGGGAGAGTCCGCTCTCCCTCTCGAAATGCTCTCACATGGCCACGCTTATACAGCCTATGACAGGGAAGTCCTACTCATTGCCTTCTCGTGGCGGGGGTGTTGTTTACGAAATTGAGAGGACGAAAAGTAAATGTTCGGCGCTTTAACCGGGCTGGTGGACACGGAGGGTCCACCTAGGGGAGTTGGAAAACCCTGATTCCAAACCAATGGTGCACATGAGCTCCAGTATCCTGAAGGAACAAATGGCGTATGAACCAATCGTTGGTCACCGGCTCCCATGGGACTGCACCTCCTCGCTATGCTCCACTGCCTTGTGGATCAGGCCTTTAGGTCGAAGACTCCTTGTGTGGGCCCCTAAGAAACCACCTGCTTCGGTTTGGGCACCTGGGCAGTATCACAGCCCTCACACAAATTAAATGAGATTTGTATGGCGCACATGTATCTGGTGCTTCCTTGTACCAATATTTATGTGTTTAAATAAATAATAATAAATAAATAATTCTCACACACTGATCGGCAACGAAGATAAATGTCGATGAATCATACAGTATACAGATTTTAACTTGCGCGCTGGATTTTACGGTATTTGGATTGGTTGAAAAATCAATCGGCATATTAGTGATTTAGTTTTCAAGACCAAATAAACAATGGATAGGCTAAATAAATACGTAGACGAATATATCCAATGTGTATGCATAATAATGTTTTTGTAATATCCCAATAAGTATAACGCAACTTTAAGCTTAATTTTAATTCAGTCACTTACTTTAAAGAAGTAGCCTATGTCACGGAACGTGATATCCATTTCTAAGAGTGCATAAACTCAATTGATGGACTCAATGTTACATTGTATAGCATATTTCCGACCTAGTAATCAGCTACTCAATTTCTGTCATACGATTTTGGCCACTGTTAAGTTATAATTATGCTCAGCAAAGTAGGATTATGAATTTTTCTTGGGTACTAGTTAAACTTCACACTATCATTATGTTCAACCTGATTAAATTTCTTTGTTTTTGTTCCGAAGGTGAAACTCACTCTAGTAAATCAACGTCTACAAAGTTACTGATATTACTTCTATTGTATTGAGTTTAATTTTTCATATTTTTAAAATTAATTCCAATAGCCTCATCATGATGGACCACTTTACTATCCTGTTGTTGCTACAATCAATCTTAATTCTTATGGGATTCTGGACTTTTATGAGCCGTTGGATACTTCTTCAAATCCAGTAATTATTTATGTTAGTATAATCTTATCTTTCTATAGCAAACAAAATCAACGTTATTTAATGATCGTTATATTGGCTCAGTTTATCTAAAAGCTCGTAGCTTAAATATTGTTGCCGATAAAATGTATACACATTATATGCATGGGATTGCTGAACGTACAACTGACTTATTACTAAATTATGAAGACTGCTTGAAACGTTCTGAAGAATCGGTTGAAAATGCTGTTGTTATTCATAATTGGACTGCGAACAGTTTGGGAGATATTCAGTCACAGTTATGTCATCGTGGTAAACGTGTTTCAGTAACTATACGCTATGTGCCTAATGTGAGCAAAATCAACTGGAATACTTTATTATGCAGGAATTAAACTGTTTCCACTTTATTTACTAATAAAACCGTTCTTAATTATATCGTTTGTGATGGATTTTCGTTTCACCTAAAGAATCCGTATGGATCCATATGCCTTAATAAATTCAATCAAAACATAGGATCTGGGTCAATTTGTATTGCTCCAAGCTACCACATTTTACATTAGCATAGCTTGGCAAAGTTAATAGGATAAATGGCATAGTAGTAGAAGTAATGTTAGTATATTTTATTATGAAAAAGACTAAACAAGGAAAATATAATTCAGAAAAGTAGGAATGATTTGGTGGGCATAAAATGTGAAATGATATTATAATTCACGATGTAGGAGCATATAAAGAATGTGTGGATCTGTACTGATCCAACCGATTGTATGCTATATCATCGAACAGTTAATTAATACCACCATTCTGGCGTTAACCTCTCGACAGGCTTCAGTCTAACAATCAGTGGATTCATCTACTGATGCTAAGTCTTAGTTTGGTCGCTACTTTTTTCTCATACCAAGAAGTCTGAAGATAGGGATAGGCGGTGGCTGGTATTAAGTACTATGTTACAATTGCCTCGTTCTATGAACGTACACAACCTCGTGAATCTCACTATTAATCAATTGGTGATCCCATCATCTGCGAGTAATGCCTCGAAGGGTTTTATAATTGGGTACTGTTATGTACCTTTTTGGGTCAGGTATTAGCCGTATAGTGGTTACGTAACCGAATTACTTCACTTCCTGTGGTTAGGTTATGCACAAGTACTGTCTAATCGTGAAATAGCAATTTGCGTTTAAAGAGACCGAAACAAATCCTAAACATTGTTGTTTTGTCACTTAATGATATTAGGGGTCTTTGGACTGTCTCATAAAACAGGACTTTGCTATCTACATATCCAAATAAAGCTTCGATTGATGATATGCAGCTTTATAATGTGACTGAGTGATGGTTGTTCACAAGACCAAATTATTGAATAATTTGAGATCAAATAAAAGGAACCACCATGAAGGATCTTTTTGATTTAATAAGATGACGTACCTATGTACAAAATATTAATACGAGAAGTAAGATGACGTAGGTGGTTGGAGGAAATCAGTTTGTAGACCACTTACTATTCGATCAATGAAGTTCAACTCTTGCAAGTCGTACTACCTGAAAGTTATGGTCAGTGGTGTTCAGAATATTCATTGTTCCCCTAGTCAAATCTACAACCAATCTATTTAAAAAGTAAAGTGGTGCAGTATTCTCGTGGTAGTACATCGTTGAACCCTCTTTAAGTACTTCTTCCTCTTAAGTACATGCTAACTGTTTTTAACTAAAGGGGTTTCTATATTCTAATAAGTTAAATGGTGACATAGCATGTGATACGACTTTCCATTTCAGATAGATATCTGTCTCGATTACTTGGTCAATCATAGAAATCTTATTAAAAGTGAGATCATAGATATTCTTAGCAGAACACTGGAGTCTGACAATCAAAGATTTCTCAAATGATTCAATTATATGAAGAAAGAAGTAACCCCATGTTTTCTGCTACATTTTTCCATCAAATTTTGCCACTGGAAAAGTTCGATATTGAGGCTTGAAGAAGTAGTAAAATTAATAAGGCATCGATTATCGTAGAACAATCACTAAGTATTTAAGATCCGGACTAACTTCTTCCAACTTAATCGTTGCTATCTAGTTTGTGTAGATATGTGTTCTCCATTCATTGACCACCATACACCAATGTTCTGACAATACAAAAGTTTTGTAAATGTTACGCTCTCCACTGTTGGTATTCCAGCGAATTATTTTGGATAAATTCATCAAAATGGATACCGATCCAAAGAGCACTACGATTTCATTTAAAGTTTCAGTCTACTAATATTAAATCAGTAGTCGGTCTACGTTTTAAAAATAATCCAGATTCTTAATTCATACTCTGTGTAGCGATGAGAGTATTCTCAATATGTGTGAGAAAAAGTCAACTTCGAGAGGTTAGTTTTACTAGAGGAGGTCGAATTACAAGATAAATCTTAATGAAATTGTTAGGGTGGGCATTCTTACTGGAGACAGATAAAAGATGGGTTTGTTTTCAATGGCGAGTGCTGTGGTGGGTCCTAAAGCTTCTGAATAGTATCTATGAACAACTCTTCTGGTTTTCACCGTAGGTTGTTACTGTTACAATCTGATATTTGTTCTGTGTAACTTAGCTTTTCGTTCTTTCACTAACTTTACTTATTGAGGCATCCAAGGATGCAATTTTGTTTTCTGATTCTTCTTTCGATTACTTAGTTGTATGAACCAAGACTTCTCTATCCGTTCTCTCCATAATTAATTGTGATGCTATGTTAGCGAATTCGGTGTGAAGCCGAACTATTATTGCATCATATAGACGAAGCTGTAATCTATAAAGTACATACTCAGATTTCGCCTTCAATTCACTAAATGTTATTTATTTTAGGTGTTTAGTATATCAGTGTTGTGTGTATCAAGAAACTACTTCGTACTCATGTAAAGTGACCTCATTCGTCTTAACATTTAAAATGCATTGATTGATGTATGAGCACAGTAATGCTAGACATTATCAAATATTTAGGTTTTTCTGAAA
>NW_017386449.1:0-3731 GCF_000237925.1 Schistosoma mansoni
TTATTGCGCAAAATATCTCTGCAAAATTCGTACTATTGAAGTGCCGAAACTTCAATTACATCGGCAAAGGTGGTAGCTAGTGTTACCGGTGCTTTTATTACTTAACTTGCAACAAGGAGCATAATTTATCTCAGCCTTAATTTTGAGCGAGCGAAAAAAGTCCTTGTTCTAGCTGATTTCTTCTTTCAACATGGAGGACATCGATTGATAATATCATCACGATAGTTTGCACATCGTACAATGTTCATTTTACTACCGCAGTCACAAGTATAGGAGCTTCTCAATAACCCCTCTTCTTGTAGTCGCTCAATTATCACCTCTTCTCGAAAATTCGCTGTAAAGCGATCGTACGTAAGCATCATGTTGCGAAATTACCGCCGTGACCTTGAAAACCCGCGAAAGCTTCTGATTGGCTAGTCCATGTTCTTTAGTCTCGCCGTAATTGTTACCTATTTGATGTCAGTGGCTGAGAATGGAATCAATACAATTAGGCAGAGTATTTTGGACCCCGTGACATGATAGTTTATTTATAACAACTCGGTAGCTAATCATGTCGAAGGTTTTAGAAATATCATATATAGCACTTAGACTGCATATCCTTGTTGACATTGAGGAAAGACTGATTAAAAGCAGTCAAAGTGGTATGTCATATAGGATGGATTTTTAAAGCAATTCATGTGGAGAACCATCGATGAATTTTTCAGTTTGTAAATAGTTGGAGACTTCATCACTAATAATTTTTTACAGAATCCTGCAGATAACTGGATTAGTATTTATGGGCCAGTCACTAACCATGTCAGCATATCTCTCAATTTGTCACTTGGTATAATATACGCTATATGTTCAGCAGTACTGTCAAGTACCCACATCCGCTTATAGCTTCTCGGGGGGTTACTGCCCGTTCGAAGGCCGGTTAAAGGTGGAGAGTTGGGTATGTGGTTAGCGACCCCATCCCGTAGAAAACCAATTCGCTCAAAAACGCTAACCAGAAAAAATATTCAGAGCATTTAAACTATGCCCTTGGAGTTGAAGCAATAATTATGACGTCTCATGAGGAAAGCCGAATTCCTTCGGACGTCATGATGTCGATGAACCTTCTTACACCCAGAGCAACGGTTTTTACGGGTTCGGACAATGTGGGACACCGGAATAATCCTTCAAATTGCTGCAGAAATGAGAATGTACAGACTGGAGGTGCTTGACTTGCAACAAGGAGCATAATTTATCTCAGCCTTAATTTTGAGCGAGCGAAAAAAGTCCTTGTTCTAGCTGATTTCTTCTTTCAACATGAAGGACATCGATTGATAATATCATCACGATAGTTTGCACATCGTACAATGTTCATTTTACTACCGCAGTCACAAGTATAGGAGCTTCTCAATAACCCCTCTTCTTGTAGTCGCTCAATTATCACCTCTTCTCGAAAATTCGCTGTAAAGCGATCGTACGTAAGCATCATGTTGCGAAATTACCGCCGTGACCTTGAAAACCCGCGAAAGCTTCTGATTGGCTAGTCCATGTTCTTTAGTCTCGCCGTAATTGTTACCTATTTGATGTCAGTGGCTGAGAATGGAATCAATACAATTAGGCAGAGTATTTTGGACCCCGTGACATGATAGTTTATTTATAACAACTCGGTAGCTAATCATGTCGAAGGTTTTAGAAATATCATATATAGCACTTAGACTGCATATCCTTGTTGACATTGAGGAAAGACTGATTAAAAGCAGTCAAAGTGGTATGTCATATAGGATGGATTTTTAAAGCAATTCATGTGGAGAACCATCGATGAATTTTTCAGTTTGTAAATAGTTGGAGACTTCATCACTAATAATTTTTTACAGAATCCTGCAGATAACTGGATTAGTATTTATGGGCCAGTCACTAACCATGTCAGCATATCTCTCAATTTGTCACTTGGTATAATATACGCTATATGTTCAGCAGTACTGTCAAGTACCCACATCCGCTTATAGCTTCTCGGGGGGTTACTGCCCGTTCGAAGGCCGGTTAAAGGTGGAGAGTTGGGTATGTGGTTAGCGACCCCATCCCGTAGAAAACCAATTCGCTCAAAAACGCTAACCAGAAAAAATATTCAGAGCATTTAAACTATGCCCTTGGAGTTGAAGCAATAATTATGACGTCTCATGAGGAAAGCCGAATTCCTTCGGACGTCATGATGTCGATGAACCTTCTTACACCCAGAGCAACGGTTTTTACGGGTTCGGACAATGTGGGACACCGGAATAATCCTTCAAATTGCTGCAGAAATGAGAATGTACAGACTGGAGGTGCTTGACTTGCAACAAGGAGCATAATTTATCTCAGCCTTAATTTTGAGCGAGCGAAAAAAGTCCTTGTTCTAGCTGATTTCTTCTTTCAACATGAAGGACATCGATTGATAATATCATCACGATAGTTTGCACATCGTACAATGTTCATTTTACTACCGCAGTCACAAGTATAGGAGCTTCTCAATAACCCCTCTTCTTGTAGTCGCTCAATTATCACCTCTTCTCGAAAATTCGCTGTAAAGCGATCGTACGTAAGCATCATGTTGCGAAATTACCGCCGTGACCTTGAAAACCCGCGAAAGCTTCTGATTGGCTAGTCCATGTTCTTTAGTCTCGCCGTAATTGTTACCTATTTGATGTCAGTGGCTGAGAATGGAATCAATACAATTAAGCAGAGTATTTTGGACCCCGTGACATGATAGTTTATTTATAACAACTCGGTAGCTAATCATGTCGAAGGTTTTAGAAATATCATATATAGCACTTAGACTGCATATCCTTGTTGACATTGAGGAAAGACTGATTAAAAGCAGTCAAAGTGGTATGTCATATAGGATGGATTTTTAAAGCAATTCATGTGGAGAACCATCGATGAATTTTTCAGTTTGTAAATAGTTGGAGACTTCATCACTAATAATTTTTTACAGAATCCTGCAGATAACTGGATTAGTATTTATGGGCCAGTCACTAACCATGTCAGCATATCTCTCAATTTGTCACTTGGTATAATATACGCTATATGTTCAGCAGTACTGTCAAGTACCCACATCCGCTTATAGCTTCTCGGGGGGTTACTGCCCGTTCGAAGGCCGGTTAAAGGTGGAGAGTTGGGTATGTGGTTAGCGACCCCATCCCGTAGAAAACCAATTCGCTCAAAAACGCTAACCAGAAAAAATATTCAGAGCATTTAAACTATGCCCTTGGAGTTGAAGCAATAATTATGACGTCTCATGAGGAAAGCCGAATTCCTTCGGACGTCATGATGTCGATGAACCTTCTTACACCCAGAGCAACGGTTTTTACGGGTTCGGACAATGTGGGACACCGGAATAATCCTTCAAATTGCTGCAGAAATGAGAATGTACAGACTGGAGGTGCTTGAAATCACTGAAACACATTGAACGCAGGTTGGACATCAACCACTATCTTCAGGGGAGCTTCTGTTATACTCTTATCATGAAGAAAATGCCCCACATACACAACGGGGGTCATCTATGTTGTCCAAACAAGCACAAAGTGCACTTATAGGATTTGAATCTCATGGACCAAGGATCATCTAAATATCCTTCAAAACAAGGAGAGAGAGCATTACAATGAACGTCATCCAATGCTATGCACCCATCAACGACTACGTTGAAGACGTTTCAGACCAATTCTACGATAAGCTGCAGTCAATCGTCGAGAAGAACCCAACAATAGACCTGATCATTCCGATGG
>NW_017386449.1:3931-8947 GCF_000237925.1 Schistosoma mansoni
AGCCAGCACATGTGAAATGAAAATTTCATTCATTTTTACGTTTTGTATGTGTCAATGATTAACAGTCATATGAATGTATTAGTAGAGAACGGCATTTCTCTCTATAATGACAGCTCATATTATGCTCATTATACAAAAGAATATATCATATAGTTTGATTAATTAGTGAAAATCTGATGATAAACAACACAGAAGTGAAATCAATGATATCTGAACAACAACAAAAACAACGGTCAAGGTTAACAGACAGATCACACTATCACATCATAGAAACTATTCTGATCATTAAACAACACAGAAGTTCATACTATATTAGCTATATCTATGAGTGCTATGAGTCACCTAGTTTGAAAACGTAATTCAATTGAAGTCTGATAATGTGAGTGTCATGTCATTTGTATCGACATTATTCGGTGGTCGTCATCATCACACCATTCTCTGTGATTGTATGAGATTATGGATTTGTCAAATGTTGCATTTGTGATAAGGCACCGAACATTCTCTAACTCAATCAGAATATCTTCTCAATAATATCATTTTTATATATGAATTTGAGGTTGTTGAGACAGGCGAACCGGGCAGACTGAATGAGTATTCATCCACGATTGCCTCCTGACAGGGAAATCCATTTCAATTCTGTCAGGAAATTAGGAAGAATTTGAATACTAAATGATGATATGCAGTGTGTATAATCTCTTGTAAAATCTGATGGCATCCATCTCATCACGATTTCAAACTTCAACCACTATTCAACACAAACATTTATTTTATGGACAGTTTAATAAATCTATCCAAAATACTGAGTAATGTTGAGCTAATCTGTCCTATTGATTGATATAGAGTGACACAGAATGGTATGTGGACATTGTTATCAAGATGAATGATCACGGTCACATCGTCAATAATTATGGGACGTATTATTTAGTCGAGTCTGAAAGCATCCTGATTGGTAGTGATAGTTCCATAGATTGATAAACTGAAGACTTGAAATGGGGATACTTCTATTCAACAAGTATTACTAGACTCATTTGAAATAAGATCGTAAATGATTTCAGTGTTTATTCATAACTGAATGAAGATCTTCTATGGCTTGATGAACAAACTATCTGCTTTCGTTATTAATTATTATTATTATTAATGGCTTTATTGAATATTATAATCTGGTACAATATAGAATTCTCAGCATAAGTTATTTCAACAAGTTATTCATCAAAAATAAAACAAACAAAACATTGGCATTGATTGTAATATCAACAAAGTTATTTTCGATTAAAGTACGCTTTTGCGTAAATCTTTGACTGCTGGTCTTATTCGAGACTATACGAACAATCTTAAACTTCGTTAGCACCAAGATTAGCCGTTACGAATCCTTCACCTGCTCAACTGATAAGTGTAAGACGAAACTGGACAACATATGATGTGAGTATTCTGGTGCTCTTCATTGTAGAGAATACATTTAAATGGACTAGCTTGAAGGTTGCCTGTTTGGAATATCAAATTGCTTACACACTTAAGAGAGGTTATGTCAAAAGGAGTTACAAAGCATGTGGTTTCGACAATACCAGAGTTGATATCAACTAAAAGAAACAAGCATTTCTAGTTTCAATTGTTTAAACAGTCCACACATTTTGCAGTGGATGCTAATCCTTATGCTATTTTTGAGTTTAACAACAGGAAACAATGATATCTAAATACTCATACAGAATACTGTAATAATGTAACGCAAGTTTCGTACATTTCGTCATGCGTTTTAGTTCAGAAAACTGTGTGTAAGAAAATAACTCAACTTTATGTTGGGCAACGAAGACGCGGATACGAAAACATCACGAACAATCCTAGAGTATTGATACAGACACTGATCCATAAATAAAATTTTTCGTTATGGTACCAATAATAAATTCAATGATTATATGAATAATGGAAGCATTTTCAGGCATTTTCTAAGCGATGAATGTTCACATGCTACGAAAGTTTCCATCACTTTTAATTTACATAGACCAATTCCAATATCAATTGAGGGATACATCAAAAAACATCGAAATAATTAGATGTTTCGATCTAGTGCACTCAACTGTTCTTATCAACCTTCAAGAATATTCTGTGAAAACACTCACTTTGTCATAAGTAAAATGTATCTACCAAAATATCAGTTAACAATGAGTTGTATGAAACATGTGAAAATTGCCAGCTAAAATATCTGCCTGAAACTATCAAAACACGTCCTTTGATCATGAAGCGAGCATAACGTAGTTACAGATAAGTAGTAAAAGTGAAATACATGATTGAGAGTGTTCCATATACTCAAATACTAGTGAAACAAGATATCCACATCTGTGCTTTGAACAAAAAATATGAACATATCAGCCCTACAAGAGGTCAGCTTCGAGTCATGTGACGAAGTAGTTAATGCTCATTTCGCAAAGATGAGCGATGCGATTTCAAAGCACACGAGGAGTATTGGATTGCACAAAAGTGAAACCCTACTTCACTAACTTTTAACAACCACCATGAAACCTAACTTCATCGATTTCTGTCGACAAACTACAGGCACCTAACATTTTCTAACTCAATCAAAATGTCGGCGAGACTATAAATTATGGACGAGTCAATCAAAAGCGTTTTAGGGATTTTAAGGTCACAGCACCAATTTCAGTACTTGATACTCATGTACGACCGGTTCACAGAGAATTTTTGTTAAAACAATTAGGCCGCCACAACAAATGAGATTATCAAGGAGATCCTGTATTTGCAATTGCGGGTATTGAATGGCTTGACGACCTTGTGCAGACTACCGTGATGTTGACCTTTGATGTAATATATGTTGAAGGAAGACGCTTGCTAGAACAAGAACCTTTATTGCCCTATCCAGATTTAGACTAAGGCATATTATAATGATTTCCGCGAACTGTATAATAAAAGCACCAGTGACATTGACTGCAATAAGTGCAGATGTTACTGAAGCGTAGGCTCTTCAAAAGTGTGAGTATTGTAGGGACATATCCATAACTTACACAACCGGAGCACACGCAAAAAATATTGAAACTATGTGGTCGAGTCTGAGAGGATTGATTTTGATCTTATCATGGTTCTAGTGACCAACTGTTATGGAGCCATATGTACGAGTTCCTCTACCTTATGCATTACGATTTCAGAACCTTTGAACATTTTTCTAACCTTGACAATGTTTTTCCAACCATATAAAAGAGGTGAATCTTATTTAATTATTTGTTTTTTATGTTTGTAATCTATGCTGACTGTTTACTGGTAAGCTAACATTTCTCAAGTTCACTTGAGGTTCGTTCAAAGTTTCGCCGAAAATATCCTCTCGATCATATCAACTTAATATATGAATCTGAAGCCATTGAGACAGGCAGAGCAGTCAGACTAATTAAATATTTATACACGAATGTTTCCTGATGGAGAAATTTCTTTCAATTCGGTTGCAAAATCAGGACAAATTTGAATCGCAAAGAATGATTTATAATATGTTCGACGTCCCGTAAAATCTGATGACGTCCATCTCACCATGATATCCAACCTCAATCATTATTCAAATCAAACATTTATTGGATTAACAGTCAGATATATTTATCCAGAATATTGTGTAACGTTAAGTTAATCTGTCACAGTGATTATTATAGAACGTGATACAGAATGTGTTATGGACATTAAAATCAAGATGAATGATCAGGGTCTCATAATCAATCATTTGATGTACGATGGTAGATGATTTCAGTGTTTATTCATAGCTGAATCAAGACCTTCTATGAATCGATGAACAAACTATCTGATTTAACTTAATTTTGTCTTCAGAAAAGTAGTCACCATATATGAAATGAAAATTTCATTCATTTTGTTCTGTATGTGTCAGTAATTATCAGTCATATGAATGTATTAGTAGAGAGCGGCATCTCTCATTATAATGAAGGCTCATATCATGCTCATTACACAAAAGAAAATGTCATATCATAGATGAAATCTTGTGATAAACAACGCGGAATTAAAATGAATGATATTTGAACAACAACAAAATCAATGGTCAAGGTTAACAGACAGGTCACACTATCACATATTAGAAACTACTCTGATCATTATTTTTACCTTTAGAAAAATAGTTTTTTTGCGTGAATACTCATATTAGATTGAAAGAAGCGAAATAGTATTTGTGGTGATCATACGTGATATTCAAACACATATTGGTGACTGAATCGTCAAGTAATTGTACTCAGTGTGGATAGATTTGAGAGGATAAAAGAAGCATGCATTGATTTCTTATTAAACATATGCTGTTCATCGAGGATAGTATGTTCCTTTTGAACAGAGTTATCTTCTAAATCACTTCAAATCTACTTATGAGATGTCAAAGTCTTTTTGTTGTCAAATGATGTGGAGATGTAATAGATGATTGTTCAGTTAATCGAAATAGACAAGACGAAATGCAAACAAGCAACAGAACGAACAATCATTGATAAAAATTTAGAAACAGAAATTACACTTTACTGTCTCTCTGTTACTCACTGTCAATTAACAAAGCTTCAGTGTAATTCTCCAGAATTTTTCTATTCATTTTATATAGCTTATCATCTGTTTCGCCGTAAGTGCATATTCTGGAGAATTAATTATTAGGTGTCATCAAGCGTCAGTTGGTCATGGAGATTGTTCTGGATACGTGTCCTGCTGGAGAAAGCAGCTCAAAATACGACAGAGTGGAATGCTTTTCAAAGATATGAATAGTCTGTTTTCTGAAATACACGATGCAATGCCTCCTTTGAATTCAATATTCTTTCGTCAAACATTCCTATTATGTATGAGAGTTCATTCAACTTGATATCCTGATTTCCGTTAACAGTCAATAATTGAGATGCTTGGTAGCTCGTTTCACGCAGTGCTTGTTTAATTATATTCAGTTCATCATCATCAATTGTGTCATCGGTGCATATTCGTCATGCCCCTGAGGATGGAGAATAGATCGTCATACTTTCCCTACCTGGAGCATTAGAATCGACAATGTAAACT
>NW_017386448.1:0-8475 GCF_000237925.1 Schistosoma mansoni
TTCTCTTCCGTTTACCGAACCTGGGAGCGACACCAGACACAGCATCGCCTTCCAGTACAACACCGGACGACGACGATCTCTACATCTACTACATTGACAAGTTTGGTAAGAGGAGAAGACGACCTCGACCTCGTACAACACCATCAGACACACCAACCAGCTCGACACCAGTCACCGGTTCAGTGAAACGTGAGTCACACACATAACAATTCCTATTCCACTGTACACACATCCTCACACATATTCACACTAATCATTGCATATCACGCACGTCACATACAACATTCCATTCACATACTCCTATCTGTTCAGACAGCAACTATGAATCGCACAAAATATCTAACCAGCATTGATCGACCAGAAGGACTAACAGCACACTGAGTGTAAGGCATCACTATCTATTGGCAGTGAGTTGAATGATGCCACATTCAATTGAATGTTGTGTTTGGTGTATGAATGTGATGATTTGTTGTGTTATGATATGGGTCATTTGAACTGGTGAGTGTGTGATATTGTTGAGTAGAGTGACAATTGTGACGGGACACGTTGTCACATTGATGCAATGTCTTCTTCCTCTTCCTGTCTAACAGGCACCGAGTCGACCAGCATGACAACCGAGGAGACCGACACCACCTCCTACTACACTGACAAGTATGGAAAGAGACACAGACGAAGTGAAAGACCGAGGAGGCGAACCACACCGACATCTCCAGGTGAGTTTGTTTTCGTGTTGTATGCGAACTGTGAGCTACACAGTTCACTCACACTCATATTTTCAAACAACTGACAGATGTTTTCGAATACTTGTGCCAACGACCATCACATATCTCACCCACGTACCCACACAAACACACACACAAACACAAACACAATACTCCACCATCTCATCCACATATACACACTCGATCATCACAACTGCCAGCAACTGTACACAAATGCACACAAATGCACACAACGCACACACCAGAACCACTCGTCTCTCTCACACACAGACGAACTCTTCAACCACATGCAGATGTCACACTGCAACTGTCATTGTCACAGCCTCCTCCAACATCCGACAACACACAAATTACTATCACGTCAATCTGTTTCATTCTCTTCCGTTTACAGAACCTGGAGCGACACCAGACACAGCATCGCCTTCCAGTACAACACCGGACGACGACGATCTCTACATCTACTACATTGACAAGTTTGGTAAGAGGAGAAGACGACCTCGACCTCGTACAACACCATCAGACACACCAACCAGCTCGACACCAGTCACCGGTTCAGTGAAACGTGAGTCACACACATAACAATTCCTATTCCACTGTACACACATCCTCACACATATTCACACTAATCATTGCATATCACGCACGTCACATACAACATTCCATTCACATACTCTTATCTGTTCAGACAGCAACTATGAATCGCACAAAATATCTAACCAGCATTGATCGACCAGAAGGACTAACAGCACACTGAGTGTAAGGCATCACTATCTATTGGCAGTGAGTTGAATGATGCCACATTCAATTGAATGTTGTGTTTGGTGTATGAATGTGATGATTTGTTGTGTTATGATATGGGTCATTTGAACTGGTGAGTGTGTGATATTGTTGAGTAGAGTGACAATTGTGACGGGACACGTTGTCACATTGATGCAATGTCTTCTTCCTCTTCCTGTCTAACAGGCACCGAGTCGACCAGCATGACAACCGAGGAGACCGACACCACCTCCTACTACACTGACAAGTATGGAAAGAGACACAGACGAAGTGGAAGACCGAGGAGGCGAACCACACCGACATCTCCAGGTGAGTTTGTTTTCGTGTTGTATGCGAACTATGAGCTACACAGTTCACTCACACTCATATTTTCAAACAACTGACAGATGTTTTCGAATACTTGTGCCAACGACCATCACATATCTCACCCACGTACCCACACAAACACACACACAAACACAAACACAATACTCCACCATCTCATCCACATATACACACTCGATCATCACAACTGCCAGCAACTGTACACAAATGCACACAAATGCACACAACGCACACACCAGAACCACTCGTCTCTCTCACACACAGACGAACTCTTCAACCACATGCAGATGTCACACTGCAACTGTCATTGTCACAGCCTCCTCCAACATCCGACAACACACAAATTACTATCACGTCAATCTGTTTCATTCTCTTCCGTTTACAGAACCTGGAGCGACACCAGACACAGCATCGCCTTCCAGTACAACACCGGACGACGACGATCTCTACATCTACTACATTGACAAGTTTGGTAAGAGGAGAAGACGACCTCGACCTCGTACAACACCATCAGACACATCAACCAGCTCGACACCAGTCACCGGTTCAGTGAAACGTGAGTCACACACATAACAATTCCTATTCCACTGTACACACATCCTCACACATATTCACACTAATCATTGCATATCACGCACGTCACATACAACATTCCATTCACATACTCCTATCTGTTCAGACAGCAACTATGAATCGCACAAAATATCTAACCAGCATTGATCGACCAGAAGGACTAACAGCACACTGAGTGTAAGGCATCACTATCTATTGGCAGTGAGTTGAATGATGCCACATTCAATTGAATGTTGTGTTTGGTGTATGAATGTGATGATTTGTTGTGTTATGATATGGGTCATTTGAACTGGTGAGTGTGTGATATTGTTGAGTAGAGTGACAATTGTGACGGGACACGTTGTCACATTGATGCAATGTCTTCTTCCTCTTCCTGTCTAACAGGCACCGAGTCGACCAGCATGACAACCGAGGAGACCGACACCACCTCCTACTACACTGACAAGTATGGAAAGAGACACAGACGAAGTGGAAGACCGAGGAGGCGAACCACACCGACATCTCCAGGTGAGTTTGTTTTCGTGTTGTATGCGAACTGTGAGCTACACAGTTCACTCACACTCATATTTTCAAACAACTGACAGATGTTTTCGAATACTTGTGCCAACGACCATCATATATCTCACCCACGTACCCACACAAACACACACACAAACACAAACACAATACTCCACCATCTCATCCACATATACACACTCGATCATCACAACTGCCAGCAACTGTACACAAATGCACACAAATGCACACAACGCACACACCAGAACCACTCGTCTCTCTCACACACAGACGAACTCTTCAACCACATGCAGATGTCACACTGCAACTGTCATTGTCACAGCCTCCTCCAACATCCGACAACACACAAATTACTATCACGTCAATCTGTTTCATTCTCTTCCGTTTACAGAACCTGGAGCGACACCAGACACAGCATCGCCTTCCAGTACAACACCGGACGACGACGATCTCTACATCTACTACATTGACAAGTTTGGTAAGAGGAGAAGACGACCTCGACCTCGTACAACACCATCAGACACACCAACCAGCTCGACACCAGTCACCGGTTCAGTGAAACGTGAGTCACACACATAACAATTCCTATTCCACTGTACACACATCCTCACACATATTCACACTAATCATTGCATATCACGCACGTCACATACAACATTCCATTCACATACTCTTATCTGTTCAGACAGCAACTATGAATCGCACAAAATATCTAACCAGCATTGATCGACCAGAAGGACTAACAGCACACTGAGTGTAAGGCATCACTATCTATTGGCAGTGAGTTGAATGATGCCACATTCAATTGAATGTTGTGTTTGGTGTATGAATGTGATGATTTGTTGTGTTATGATATGGGTCATTTGAACTGGTGAGTGTGTGATATTGTTGAGTAGAGTGACAATTGTGACGGGACACGTTGTCACATTGATGCAATGTCTTCTTCCTCTTCCTGTCTAACAGGCACCGAGTCGACCAGCATGACAACCGAGGAGACCGACACCACCTCCTACTACACTGACAAGTATGGAAAGAGACACAGACGAAGTGGAAGACCGAGGAGGCGAACCACACCGACATCTCCAGGTGAGTTTGTTTTTGTGTTGTATGCGAACTGTGAGCTACACAGTTCACTCACACTCATATTTTCAAACAACTGACAGATGTTTTCGAATACTTGTGCCAACGACCATCACATATCTCACCCACGTACCCACACAAACACACACACAAACACAAACACAATACTCCACCATCTCATCCACATATACACACTCGATCATCACAACTGCCAGCAACTGTACACAAATGCACACAAATGCACACAACGCACACACCAGAACCACTCGTCTCTCTCACACACAGACGAACTCTTCAACCACATGCAGATGTCACACTGCAACTGTCATTGTCACAGCCTCCTCCAACATCCGACAACACACAAATTACTATCACGTCAATCTGTTTCATTCTCTTCCGTTTACAGAACCTGGAGCGACACCAGACACAGCATCGCCTTCCAGTACAACACCGGACGACGACGATCTCTACATCTACTACATTGACAAGTTTGGTAAGAGGAGAAGACGACCTCGACCTCGTACAACACCATCAGACACACCAACCAGCTCGACACCAGTCACCGGTTCAGTGAAACGTGAGTCACACACATAACAATTCCTATTCCACTGTACACACATCCTCACACATATTCACACTAATCATTGCATATCACGCACGTCACATACAACATTCCATTCACATACTCCTATCTGTTCAGACAGCAACTATGAATCGCACAAAATATCTAACCAGCATTGATCGACCAGAAGGACTAACAGCACACTGAGTGTAAGGCATCACTATCTATTGGCAGTGAGTTGAATGATGCCACATTCAATTGAATGTTGTGTTTGGTGTATGAATGTGATGATTTGTTGTGTTATGATATGGGTCATTTGAACTGGTGAGTGTGTGATATTGTTGAGTAGAGTGACAATTGTGACGGGACACGTTGTCACATTGATGCAATGTCTTCTTCCTCTTCCTGTCTAACAGGCACCGAGTCGACCAGCATGACAACCGAGGAGACCGACACCACCTCCTACTACACTGACAAGTATGGAAAGAGACACAGACGAAGTGGAAGACCGAGGAGGCGAACCACACCGACATCTCCAGGTGAGTTTGTTTTTGTGTTGTATGCGAACTGTGAGCTACACAGTTCACTCACACTCATATTTTCAAACAACTGACAGATGTTTTCGAATACTTGTGCCAACGACCATCATATATCTCACCCACGTACCCACACAAACACACACACAAACACAAACACAATACTCCACCATCTCATCCACATATACACACTCGATCATCACAACTGCCAGCAACTGTACACAAATGCACACAAATGCACACAACGCACACACCAGAACCACTCGTCTCTCTCACACACAGACGAACTCTTCAACCACATGCAGATGTCACACTGCAACTGTCATTGTCACAGCCTCCTCCAACATCCGACAACACACAAATTACTATCACGTCAATCTGTTTCATTCTCTTCCGTTTACAGAACCTGGAGCGACACCAGACACAGCATCGCCTTCCAGTACAACACCGGACGACGACGATCTCTACATCTACTACATTGACAAGTTTGGTAAGAGGAGAAGACGACCTCGACCTCGTACAACACCATCAGACACACCAACCAGCTCGACACCAGTCACCGGTTCAGTGAAACGTGAGTCACACACATAACAATTCCTATTCCACTGTACACACATCCTCACACATATTCACACTAATCATTGCATATCACGCACGTCACATACAACATTCCATTCACATACTCTTATCTGTTCAGACAGCAACTATGAATCGCACAAAATATCTAACCAGCATTGATCGACCAGAAGGACTAACAGCACACTGAGTGTAAGGCATCACTATCTATTGGCAGTGAGTTGAATGATGCCACATTCAATTGAATGTTGTGTTTGGTGTATGAATGTGATGATTTGTTGTGTTATGATATGGGTCATTTGAACTGGTGAGTGTGTGATATTGTTGAGTAGAGTGACAATTGTGACGGGACACGTTGTCACATTGATGCAATGTCTTCTTCCTCTTCCTGTCTAACAGGCACCGAGTCGACCAGCATGACAACCGAGGAGACCGACACCACCTCCTACTACACTGACAAGTATGGAAAGAGACACAGACGAAGTGGAAGACCGAGGAGGCGAACCACACCGACATCTCCAGGTGAGTTTGTTTTTGTGTTGTATGCGAACTGTGAGCTACACAGTTCACTCACACTCATATTTTCAAACAACTGACAGATGTTTTCGAATACTTGTGCCAACGACCATCACATATCTCACCCACGTACCCACACAAACACACACACAAACACAAACACAATACTCCACCATCTCATCCACATATACACACTCGATCATCACAACTGCCAGCAACTGTACACAAATGCACACAAATGCACACAACGCACACACCAGAACCACTCGTCTCTCTCACACACAGACGAACTCTTCAACCACATGCAGATGTCACACTGCAACTGTCATTGTCACAGCCTCCTCCAACATCCGACAACACACAAATTACTATCACGTCAATCTGTTTCATTCTCTTCCGTTTACAGAACCTGGAGCGACACCAGACACAGCATCGCCTTCCAGTACAACACCGGACGACGACGATCTCTACATCTACTACATTGACAAGTTTGGTAAGAGGAGAAGACGACCTCGACCTCGTACAACACCATCAGACACACCAACCAGCTCGACACCAGTCACCGGTTCAGTGAAACGTGAGTCACACACATAACAATTCCTATTCCACTGTACACACATCCTCACACATATTCACACTGATCATTGCATATCACGCACGTCACATACAACATTCCATTCACATACTCTTATCTGTTCAGACAGCAACTATGAATCGCACAAAATATCTAACCAGCATTGATCGACCAGAAGGACTAACAGCACACTGAGTGTAAGGCATCACTATCTATTGGCAGTGAGTTGAATGATGCCACATTCAATTGAATGTTGTGTTTGGTGTATGAATGTGATGATTTGTTGTGTTATGATATGGGTCATTTGAACTGGTGAGTGTGTGATATTGTTGAGTAGAGTGACAATTGTGACGGGACACGTTGTCACATTGATGCAATGTCTTCTTCCTCTTCCTGTCTAACAGGCACCGAGTCGACCAGCATGACAACCGAGGAGACCGACACCACCTCCTACTACACTGACAAGTATGGAAAGAGACACAGACGAAGTGGAAGACCGAGGAGGCGAACCACACCGACATCTCCAGGTGAGTTTGTTTTCGTGTTGTATGCGAACTGTGAGCTACACAGTTCACTCACACTCATATTTTCAAACAACTGACAGATGTTTTCGAATACTTGTGCCAACGACCATCACATATCTCACCCACGTACCCACACAAACACACACACAAACACAAACACAATACTCCACCATCTCATCCACATATACACACTCGATCATCACAACTGCCAGCAACTGTACACAAATGCACACAAATGCACACAACGCACACACCAGAACCACTCGTCTCTCTCACACACAGACGAACTCTTCAACCACATGCAGATGTCACACTGCAACTGTCATTGTCACAGCCTCCTCCAACATCCGACAACACACAAATTACTATCACGTCAATCTGTTTCATTCTCTTCCGTTTACAGAACCTGGAGCGACACCAGACACAGCATCGCCTTCCAGTACAACACCGGACGACGACGATCTCTACATCTACTACATTGACAAGTTTGGTAAGAGGAGAAGACGACCTCGACCTCGTACAACACCATCAGACACACCAACCAGCTCGACACCAGTCACCGGTTCAGTGAAACGTGAGTCACACACATAACAATTCCTATTCCACTGTACACACATCCTCACACATATTCACACTAATCATTGCATATCACGCACGTCACATACAACATTCCATTCACATACTCTTATCTGTTCAGACAGCAACTATGAATCGCACAAAATATCTAACCAGCATTGATCGACCAGAAGGACTAACAGCACACTGAGTGTAAGGCATCACTATCTATTGGCAGTGAGTTGAATGATGCCACATTCAATTGAATGTTGTGTTTGGTGTATGAATGTGATGATTTGTTGTGTTATGATATGGGTCATTTGAACTGGTGAGTGTGTGATATTGTTGAGTAGAGTGACAATTGTGACGGGACACGTTGTCACATTGATGCAATGTCTTCTTCCTCTTCCTGTCTAACAGGCACCGAGTCGACCAGCATGACAACCGAGGAGACCGACACCACCTCCTACTACACTGACAAGTATGGAAAGAGACACAGACGAAGTGGAAGACCGAGGAGGCGAACCACACCGACATCTCCAGGTGAGTTTGTTTTCGTGTTGTATGCGAACTGTGAGCTACACAGTTCACTCACACTCATATTTTCAAACAACTGACAGATTTTTCGAATACTTTGCCT
>NW_017386447.1:0-8576 GCF_000237925.1 Schistosoma mansoni
ATTTATATTATGACAATAGGTGTTGTAGTTATGCTACTTCCATCTTAATAAGCTAAAGTGATTAAACTGAAGATAATGTGAGTTTTAAAAAATAAAGCGCAATAGGGTAATGATGAAAGGAATATCGGAATACTAAGTTTAGACAGCCACCCGATTGCGTCACAAGGCAAGCCCTCACATGGAATCTCGAAGGCCAAAAGAGAAGAGGAAGACCAAAGAACACATTACGCCGAGAAATGGAGACACATATGAGAAGAATGAAAAACAATTGGGTAGAACTAGAAAGGGAGACCCAGGACAGAGTGGGTCCGAGGATGCTGGTCAGCGGCCTATGCTCCATTGGGGGTAACAGGCACAAGAAAAGTAAAGTAAGTGAGTAAGTTCAGACAGCAACATTTTGTTGAGTATATCTTAAGCTATGTAAACAAAAAAGCTGTTTAACGCTAGACACAACAATGACATATATCGAATATAATTGTTCAATGTGGCACTTTGGGAACTGAATATAGAGTCTAGTACTAAGCTAACTGGTTTGTAAGGAATGTAACTACTTAGATTAAATCTGTATGAATAGAGTTGAGTTTTAATCCATGACAGAATGGTTGGAATTGAAGTGTCTTGACAGAAAAGCTACATGTCCTAAAGACCGTTATGGAGTAATAAGTGGATAAATACTGATAATAACATGTAAAACCGTAAATTTATTTATACATTGAATAATACATACCTAGAATGTGTTTCGCACGTACTACCTGGTTTTTCAGTAAAATAAGATTCTAAACAATCAGCATACACTTCAACCAAGAAACTAAGCGGTGCTAAACAATCACCAGCTATTTGATCAGATGCAATTAATTCCTCTGCAAATTTCCGCATAATTTGAAGACCAGAAATAATATTTTGCTTATTATTGAGATTCTGATCAGCTAACGGTTTACATGGAGAATTATGAATATGCTTTTTCCCATGTACTATGGGCATTAACAAACCATAAAAATAATTCCATGAACTTTCATTATTCGGAGCAAAAAAGATGCGTTTTTGAACAAAATCTATTTCCTGAAAATGAAATATATATATATATATATATATATATATATATATAGAGAGAGAGAGAGAGAGAGAGAGAGCGAGATTGTCACAGGATGAATTTTATTTGCACACCATTTATTCGTAAATAATAATGATATTCATTTTCAATATGACGAGTAACACAGAACTTCACAGACATTTCGTCTGCAATATCCGTTTTGAAAGGAGGGAAGTACTTGTCCCGGATAACAAACGCTTATCAAGAAACTCAGTTTACAAATTTCGAAAATCAACAAAGTATCATTTAGAATTACTGTAACTAGATGTTTAATGTAAACAATCGCTTTCCGTCAAGCTTGCTTTTTGTGACTACTAGCAATTTACAAGCGTTGCTAAAAGTCAGTAATTGCCTTTGTATATTGTAGTAAATATTCAGTTAGCTCTACTACGAGCTGTTTCTTAAAAAAATAAAAATAAAGTAAATTTTGATACGAATTAGTAATGCTTGGTGTTGGAGTTTGATTAAATTCTTCTTATTGAATGTGTCCACAAACGTACAGTAAACAATGTAAATGACTTCAAGACTCCAAATCGCCCAGATCTTCCTACAAATCCAGTCAACTGAGAGTTCCAGTACCTCTTACTTATTAGGATATAGGAGTAATCTTGAAAATGTATCTCCCTTAAATTAGTGCTTAATAAGAAGTTGACATAAAAACTGAAATGTTAAAGTCTTGTAAATATCAGTAATTACCGTTCACTACCGTTAATCCTTATTAGTAGCAAAAATTGTTGATACATTTGAACTGTTTTAACTTATCGTAAACTAAATCAAAGAAGTTTCACAATTTTAATTTGGAAAAAAATCACTGCAATAACAAAAACCTAGGAAATCAATAAATTTAATAGAATACTGTTTAACATACACGCTGAAGAACGGTAGACGATAAACCTTCGTCACACATTACAATATAGTAACGATGATTCCAAGCTGAATTATTATAAACGTCATTTAGAAGCATTTGTTCGGTGAATGCCAACTCTTTTTCAACAGGCACTTTGAAAAAAGTTATGATCCACCGACGGTGCTGCCATGCATGATAATTTTTAGGATCATCTGAAATGACAAATCCAACGAAATCTAATTCCTCTGAACTAAGATGTGTTATAAAGCTGGAGTCATTTTGATTCTGTTGCGATACTTTCTCGATAACCCATTGTCGATGATGCCATAACTAAACAATAAAGAAGTACAAGAAGTAAAAATGTATCAGTCAGTCAGGTACAACGTAGGACCAGGCACATTTATGCATCGGTCCGATTTCCCACACCTCACTAGCACAGCAAGATGAGCAGCAAATTCATAGAAGCAGTTACTTCAATGGTAGTAATATATAAAAGTAAGGTTTCTATATAGGATATAGTACAGGAAGAAAGAATTAGTTGGTAGAAAGATATAAAGCAATTTTAATCTCATAGTTTAAAGGAAGACGGAGAGTGTATACACCTATGCCACTGTGATCGATCCTGAGCCATGTCACCCAGAGTCTCCAAACATTGGTTGCGATAGTTGCGCGGACCCCAACCAAGTGGTCTCAATCTACTGACACGGCTCAGACCAGAAGATAGTGAATTTATAGACTGATGTCACGTTTTGGTTCGGCCGTCCTCTAACTTTCTTCCAACCAGATTACGTTGTCTCATTTATGTTTGATTTCAATTAAAAAATTATAATGATAGATGATTATTGATGGGATTAATAGTCCGAAATAGCTAGAAAACGAAACATGTCTTGGATAAAACTATTTTCTCATATTTTAATAAATGCCAAAATAATGATCTTGGTATAGAGTTAAGAACAGATAATGGTTATAAGTAACTCCTTCCGCAGCACTCTAGGGTTGATGCTGGTCTCAAACCCGGGTAATCAATGAGGGTTGGGGCCAGGATTAGCGACATTGTCTAGGAAAAAAGTAACTCACTGAAGAAAGCTAACCAGAATAAACCAATTAATCCATTTAAACTCGGTCCTGGGAGTTGAAGAGTCTTCATGTAGAAGATTTATGACGTCTCATAGTGATAGCCAAGATTCGGTGGAAGTCATGAAAATGATATTCTCTCTGAAAACCAGAGCAACAATACAAATAGGTACATGGAATGTCCGGACAATGTAGAAGGACCTTGAGAGTTATTCAAGTAGAGGAAAAAGTGAGAGAATTCTACCTGGTTGTGATAAGAATAAGTGGAACCCATTGTACACAATCTGAAAAAGATTAACTTCACGGGAGCTGTTGATCTGTTCTGATCATGAGGAAGAAAGTGCCTGACCTACATAAGGAGTTGTACTGATGCTTTTCAATGAAGCAGGAAAGTCGCTTATAGGATGAGATACCCACAGTTCCAGGATCATCAAAACATCCTACTAAACAAAAGAAGGAACTACAATGCATGTCATATAGCGCTACGCAACCATTAATGATAACAAAAAGGATAATAAAGACCACATTTATGAGAGGCTGAAGTCTATTCTAAGGAAATTCCTAGCGAAACGCCAAGTCATCATGATGGATGACTTGAACGTCAGAGTCGGAGATGATAACACTGGGAATAAATACATTGTAGGGCGACATGGACTGGGAAAAGGGAACGAGAATGGTGAGCGACCGACGAATCAATATACCTGTAACAAAACGGCTGAAGGTGGCACCATTCCCCCCCTACCACAAACACATACTTAAAGATATATGGGTTGACCTGATTACACTATAAAAAACCAGGCTGATCATATTCACATAAAAAAGGTTTCAGAAGGTCCATGGAGAACGTAAGAACAAGGAAAGGAGTCAACAAAGCTTCAGATCACTACCTGGTGGTGGCCAAGCTGAAGAAGCATTAGAAAATGAAACAAGCGGCACTACGGACGTTTAACACAGCCTTCCTTTGGGATATTGACATGCTCAGTAAGTTCAACAAAGCGTTCTGCGACAAGTCCCAAGCCTTACAAGATCTGCTAAAAGAAAAAAACGATACAGGAGTGAGAAATTAGCAGGATCTCAAAACATATCAGCTGAAGTACTTAAGTCAGACACAGAAGTAACTGCAAAGATGCTTGGCTTTCTATTGCGGAAGATCTGCGAGAGCAACAAGTGCCGAAACACTGGAAAGAAGAATGTCTCGTAAGAAAACCAAAGAAGGGAGACCTTAGCAAGTGTGATAACTACATAAGCACCATACTACTGTCAATGCCAGGCAAAGCTTTCAACGGTGTTGTTGAACGGAGTAGGAAATTCAGTAGACACCCAACTTTCAAATAAACAAACTCGCTTTTATAAGGATCGATCATGCACCAACCAAATCGCGACAACACGGATTATTGTTGAGCAGTCAATTGAATGGAACTCATTGTTATATATCAACTTTCTTGATTTGAAAAAGCATTCGACAAAGTAGATAGAATTACCTTTGGAATTCTCTTCGATACTATGGAGTACCTTGGAAAGTCTTCATCACCATAAAAATGCCGTATAATGAACTGCATTGTAAAGCCATACATGGAGAACAGCTCGCAAATACATTCCAAGTGATAACTGGAGCCAGACAAAGCTTAATGCTCTGGCTTTTTCTCGATCTCCTGGTTGTTGACTGCGTTGTGAAGACTTCCACATCTCAGGAACAGCATGGTATACAGTGGACACCTTGGACACAGCTGGATGACTTTTTAGATTACTTAGCCCTTCTATCCTATACAAGAAAACATGCATAAAACAGCTAGTATAGCAGTGAGCCTTAACATTAACAAGCGGAAAAGCAAGATTCTGAAGAACAACTCAATTAACATTAACCGAACCACACTTGATAGCAAAGCTCTGGAAGAGATGGAGGTCCTCACGTATCTGAGCGACATCATTCATAAACAAGGGAGATCTAACGCACATATGGAAGTACGAAACTTCAAAGCAATGGCAGCATTCCCACAATTGAAGAACACATGGAACTCAAAAATAACTCTCAGCCAACATTAAGGTCAAAGTCTTCAATACAATAATCACCACAGTTCTACTGTATAGAGCTGAAACTTGATGAACTACTACAAGCATCATCAACAAGTACAGATATCTATAAACGACTGACCATGCATGATAGTCTATTCCCACTAGCCAGAGACCATAGGCAACAATCTACTCTGATAAGTAACAAACAAATTTCCAAGTGAGGAAGTGGTAAGAAACGATGCTGGAGGTGGATAGAATACCATGGAAACTGTCAAATCACATGACTAGTCAAGCTTCGACTTGGAGTCCTCAAGGCAGAAGGAAAAAATCCAAACCAAAAAGCATGTGGAGCAGCAAATCGGAGACAGACATGAATATCACTTGTGGACTGGGAACAAAAGATCAGAGCAGGGATATTCGGAGATTCCTGGTCAGCAGCCTTACAAACAGGACAAGCATACCGGCCTAATAACGTTTGAAAATTTGAGAAACTCGCACTGCTAACAAAAAGACATATCTGATTACAGTTGATTCGCCATTTTCTAACCACTAATTTTGGGTCGATACAGTTCCTTTACAAAGTCGATTAGCGATTTTTCATCATAACAGATTTTCTGTTACTGATCATGACTAAAGTTCATGCTTTTTTCCTTAAATACTAAACGGAAAAGTACTTTACTCTGCATGGTATAGATTTTAGCAACACCTCCCGACGAATACAGATTTTGTAGGTAACATGGGCAATGTTTCCGTTTGCCTTATCATGTCAGATTGATTGTTCTGTATAATCACATGAATATTTTATGCTTTGCAGATACATAACATTCAATAAATTGTGAATTGAGTTTCCAACTAAATAACGGAACAAACTACATATGCGCAACACATTCTCTTTATTTTATTATAATTCCAACAGTTTTTCCTCTGGTTGTTAATTAGTTGACTCGGTTAAAAATGTTATTTCGTTGCTCCATGACGAAAACTCGTTTTTCCTAAGGATTGAAAAATATTACGAGGAAATTTAATGTTAAAAACTACAGTTCTATCTATGTCTAAATTGGAAAATTTTAATGGCTTAAACATTTTTAGATCTTCTTCCAATTTTTTTATGGTATACTTATTGCTATGGGGCACTGATTAAAGTGTAGTATAGAAAATATCACCAATTCAGGTTATAGGAAGTTAAACAACTGCATCAACGCATCGTGGTCACAAGAATTAAGGTTTTAATGTCACAGTATTACTCGAAAAGACTCGATCATTGTTTGTAGATACATTTAGATATATTTTTGAAACACTTAACTACCATCAAGAACGAAAAGAATGTGTGGAATGAATTAAGGAAAATTTTCTTTCATTTCAACCGAAAACCTAAAATCTTGCTGTCGATGAAGAAAATTTGTAATATGATTAGCAAGTAGTAATAATAATAGTCCACCCCAGAATGTTAATTAATTCCGTCATTATTCATAATAAGTTACGTTGTAACCTCAAACTATGCTCTTTAGTCATTGATTTTATCACCAGTGTGAGATTACTGAATACAAAACAAGGAAACTTCACAGATGAACTATGCATTACAAAAATGTAGATTTTCGAACGCATTATGCACAAACGCAGGAACATTTACTACTACATTTAGAACTTTAAAGAGTGAAGTCATGCTGTAGAACTAGTTGGTATTTTTGTTTTTAGTTTGTTTAAAAAGACTAACTTCAACTGAGTGAACACAAATGGAACTCTAGTTTGAACAGGAAAAAATTCACCGAACAATTCTTAACGTATTACACTACCTATTTAACAGAAGTTTACATTCCAACAATAAATTCGCATGTATTACAGTTGTGACACATAAATATCCCAAATCGCAGACATTTAAAACAACTAAGAGCACTTACTCGCCAACATTTGTGAACCAATTTCACTAGACAAAATCATTGATCAGAATACACTTAGATCAAACAAATGGTCGCAACTTGAGAGGGCATAACATTCAACGTGAAAGTAAATTATTAACAAATAATCTGTTTAGGTTATTATTTTGTAAGTATATTAATTAATAAAGTGCATGGAGTGCGACAAGGATAAAAGCAAACAAAAACAGAGACCATTTCAGGGACCTGGGAACACATCATAGTGCCTTTGATCCAGTTCAAGTACTTTGACTACGTGGCGTATAAACCGATTCCTGATCACCGGCTACCATGTTACTGAATCTCCTAACGTTCTTACACTGTCTTGTGGACTAGAATTCTAGGTTAAGGGTTTGGAGAGGCTCCATATGAAAACCATGTGCTTCGGTTTGAGCACCCGGGCAGTATCCTAACTCACACACAAATTAAATGGTGATTACAACCGAAAAAAATATCGCATCCTCAAACTAAATCCACAATTACTTGGTAACAGTCATTTTTACTCGACGTCGTGTCACTTGTCTGTTCTATTTTATTCCCATTTTGTGTATTCTTTTATTTTTCAACTGGCACAGAAGCAAGTCTGTGATAGTGTTATGTAGTAGCGAAGACATAAGTACGGGTAACTAGATTATCTATATCTATATTCATCTTATTGTAAGCTTCATTTTGACATATTGATTATTATTGTATGATTTACTGTTCCTAAGTTATGCTCAGTTTTATTGATTATTGTCTCCCACGCTTACAGCCTCATTTGGCCTGGTTTTGTACAAATATAATTTTCTATTTTATGGTATGGTGTGGTCTGCCTGTCTGGTATATAGATAAAGTATGTTTGAAATAAACGATTCGCATTACAGCAGCTGCTATTGGTGTTTTTGGACTCAAGTGGACGGGTTAGGCGGATAAGGACCAATGAGGACGCTAGATTACTCATATTAATCGAACGTCATTGTCACAGTGTGAAGGTCGTAGAAGGCGTATTCTATTGGTGGATAATTTACGCGGATTACGTCCTTGTTAAATTCGTAAGGTCATAGCGAATCAGCGACGACCTTGATCAAGTCATAACAATTGGCTACCGCCTAGGTCAAGTCATAACAAATTGGCGACGGGGATTTCGGTAAAAAAAGTACAAGAATTGGGACGTGATTTTGTCGAAAAAAGTACAGCAGTCGGTGACGTATTTTGGAATTAAATAAGCTGTAATAATTGCCGGCGGCTTTTGGAGTTATTATTATTATTAGCAGTAAAAAAATGACGATTTCTCTGGAACAGTTGCAGATAATATTAGAGCACCAGAATCAGCAGATGTTAAGCTTCCAGCAGAAACTATTTGAAACATTTTTGGACAAATTTTTCACTAAACAAAACGTCTCAGGAAATAAAAAGAAATTATTTATAATGCAGATAATGGTGCGGAAATGGCCGTCTCAGAAGAACGCCAAGTTGAGGGTTCAATTCCCTTTATATCTGACGGAAAATGCAAAATTGGTAAGTTGGCCGGTTCAGAGCAAGACAATATCTTGCCTAATGCACATGGAACTGTGACAGTATCAGATGAGCAAGAAAAAGAAGGTTCCGCAGACAACCCCCGGAGTCCAGAATCAAAAAAAACACCATTAAGTCCGCCCAT
>NW_017386445.1:0-4703 GCF_000237925.1 Schistosoma mansoni
CACCTTTTTATTTTTCAATGAAAATATATACCATATTACAAAACAATCTCTCTTGAAAATGCGAAAAGAAAATACTTTAGCATAATTCTATAAAATATATTCAAAATGGGAAAGAGTGTAACTAAGATAACCCTTGGTATCAATCAATTAATCGATGAAACTTATTTAAAGAATCTTCCTGCATACATATGTCAGTTATCTTGAACTATATATCCATGAGAGAAAGAATGATTTGTTTTATCAAGAAAAATAGTAAGTTGCAATATAAGAGATCTTAATTATTTAAAACAAACTGAGGAATATTTAAACACCTTGTGAGGACCCATCATTCTTTATAACATTTTACTGGACCATATTTACCTGGATCCCAAACTTTTAGCTTCCTCCATATACCTATTATCTCGTCCTAGTTTCCTTTAGAAATCAGTAGTGTGAAAAGGGACTTAAATAATTTCCTTATAGAAGATTAGCGGTATTATGGTGATGTACACCTCGTTTATGATATACATGTATACATACCAGGTTTGAATCTTTGAGGCCAGATAATGCAGGGATTGTTCAAGGTAAACCAGGACTTATAACAGATGTTGAAGGAAGTGCATCAGCTACGTTCAGGACTTGAACTGACCCTCTAGACTTTCAGAACCTGTCTCATCTAGTGATATAAGTAATATTATGTACTAAATAGTTGGTCATGAGCACATGTGGATATAAGATAGTGACACAATTTGTAAGTGTATGCCAACAAAGAAGGTTAATTACGACGTGGTAGTCCCGCTAATTCATACATTTAGCTAACTACACCTTATTCTTGTGATAATTATCACATTAATAAATTTCTGCTTCAAAATTTGAATCCACTGTCCTCACCTACACTTATCCATCGTCAAGCTATAGTTCGTGGCGAGAATATAATCTATGGAAGAACCGACTACTTTTAGGATAACAGGTCTCGGATTTTGGCACGAAATTCATTCGTCCATTTGGTGAAATAGCGTCTTAATATTTGAGCTGATGTCAGTTCATGATGATAACCCTAAATCTAATTCCTAACCCCAACCATAAACTGTACATTATAATTATAATTCCCGATACATATTTATAACCCTCATTGAGTCCTGATTGTTAGGTGTACACCCTCAAGGTCAGTCTGGCGTCGCTCAAAGGTCGTTCATAAATTATAGTTTCACCCCTATTTTGACAGAGAAACCATAACCCAAGGACAAATATAGGGTACCAATCTGATTTCTTTCACATAAAATCGACCTGACGACTTATCACTATACATCACCTTGATTTGTGTAACGACCCTATTGGAAAGCCCGCCAGTATATAAGTCTCAGTAATAAGGATAGAAGGTATATCGACCTATATTATTCCTTGCAGTTTGTAACACTGTGGAGTTCTAATCTCGTTTGAATATATCAACAGAAGGTGCTGATATTACGTTTCCAGGTGGGGAATTCAAGTAATTCACTACTTTGTGCGAGAAACGAAACTCTAGACTTAGACGATTTGATCTCGGTTTTTGAACTTTCTTAGAATGTCATCTGAAATGGTCAGTCCTAGACGAAAAAGAAGGATAGGAAATATTAATACCAAGATCATCGTTCAGTATACGATAAGCCAGTATTACATCGCCCCGTAATCTGTGATAAGTTAACGGAAATAAGTTGATGTGTCTCAGTCTGTCTTCATAAGATAAGCCAGAGAGACATTTTACCATTCTAGTACCTCGTTGTTGGGCGCGTTTCAGTATATCTTCCTCACACTTGAAACAAGGACTCACTGCTTGAGTCTCATATTCCAAATGCGTTTTCACGAAAGTCGGACATAGTAAACTAAACACTGAAATAACCTACGAATAGCACATAATACCCTGATGGCTTTTGCAGCAAAAGCCTTACAGTGACTAGTGGTTCTGAGATCATTGCTTATTAAGACTTCTAAATGTCCATAGTTTCTTACTTTGGGTAACAAGAATCCGCATATTATGTCGTGTTACGAATCATCATAGTTATTTAGTTGCATCACCACACTCTGGTTAGAATTCACTTCCAGTGATCAACTGTCCATCCATGCCACCAATGAGTTGAGATCATCCTGCAATACTATTCTATCTGACATGCTGTGTCTGGGTCTCCAAGTCTTTATGTTATCAGTGAAGAGTAGAACGGATGATTTAACTACAGTTGGTAATTCGTTTACATAAAGTAAAACGAAAAGAGAATCGAGGTTACAGGTTCCCATGATGAAGGAGCTCCATTTATCCTCACCCGCTGTCTCCTATCACTGAAGAAGTCACTTATACTGTCCATAACTTTGTAATGGGTTCCAAAACTTGAATGCAAGACCTTGTCGAAGCCTTTACATCTGCAGGAATACTTCGATCTTTCGCCGTATCCCAATCTTCTCTTGAAGTGAGCGGTTTTTTCAAGCGTGTTAGGCCTTTCCGAAAACCATGTTATGTTCTGGATAAATGATCCTGCCCTTCAACGTAGTTTATAACAGACATCCGAATAATCTTTTTCATTAGTTTAACAACTGCACTGGTTAGACTAATTGGTTGATAGTAACTAAGTAGGTCTCTGCTCCTCGCCTTATACAATCCCGAACCAATTGTTTTTCATATGGCCATCCAGTCTTACTTGTTAACGCCTTACAAGCATTCCTAATCTTACAGTAAGTGGATCTGTATTGTTTTAAACCAGTAGAAATGAACATATTCCAAAGCTTTTTTCTACGTCTAAGAAGTTTGTTATAGTTTGTCATAGCTTTTCTTCTTTCACTTCCTTGTCCCCGTGATGGCGTTCATTCTTTCGACGGCATACAATTGAATTCTAAAGCTACAATAATGTGCAAGAGTAGACATTTTGGTCAACAAACCTGGAAACGGACGGAAACTATTATTCCTCGTTTACCATGGGAAATTTATTTTACCACAAATAATGTTGACATTGCACTCTCTGATCTATACTAAAACTGGATATACTGCCTCGACTGCATTGCTCCAATTATTAGCCATGTGGCTTATAACGCCAATAGGGGCTAGAATACTTTTAAAACTTTCCAAAGGGAAGTTGGGGAAATTAAAACACCGCTAACACGAGCATAGTGACTTGTATGCACTTCAGAGTATACTCAACTTAATTGACAAGAGTGCTTCATCTAAACGCATGTATTTTATGAATATGGAAAATAAAGCCCTAGGTAATAAGAACCCAGAATTATCAATACTTCGGCTTTTTAAATCGCGTGTGAATTCAAATTCTCTTGGCACGACCAAATTCTTCATAGTTAACGGAAGAATTATTGATGACCCCGATATTATTTGCGAACAATTCAGCCAGTATTTCTCGCAGTGTTATAACACTAGAACTGAAAGCTCTATCAACACATTTCCAATGCTGACATGCAGACACATGTCGAAAATTGATTTCGTACGCTCCAAACTCGAGCAGGCCATTACTGTCCTAAAATGTCCTATTATTATTATTCACAAACACATGAGTACATAAGTGTTGTGAAGAAACCATTTCGGGTTTCTTCAAAAATGCAATAATACACAATTTTCAATAATGTTAGCACTACATTTGCCATGTTCGAGAAAGGAAGGAAAAGGAAAATAAAATATTATTAATAGAATAGTAATAATAATAGTAATAATAAATCAGGTTCTGCGTATTTGGCAAGAATTTTGAATTGATTTTGAAGGAGGAAAGGACGAAACTAACGAAATAGAAATAAAGGAGTCGCGGAATACGTAAATATCTTAACACAGAACAAGAATAAACAACATTGCATCTCAAACATCCAAAGCTAGAAAGCTCATCGGATTCATAATGATTAACTTCAATAATATTGAATCGAGATAATTACTATACAGAAAATGTGTCTTACCCATTCTTGAATATGGTATTTTAGTTCACAATAATTGCAGGCCCAATGACCTGATTAACTTTGAAGATGTTCAGAGAAGGTTCACCAAAGCTGTTTTGGGGTATTCTGACAGCAAGATGGTAGTTTATCTTGTGAGGACGAAGTACGTGTGATAATGAAGTACCATATGGCCTCATATAGCCACGCGAATATGTAGCCTCTGTCAGGGAAGTCCTACCCACTGCCTTCTCGTGGCAGGGGTGTTGTTCACAAAAGTGAGAAGACGAAAAGCGAATGTCCGGCGCTTTAACCGGGTTGATGGATGTGGAGGATCCACCTAGGGGAGTTGGTAAACCCTGATTCCAAACCAATGGTGCACACGGGCTCCAGTATCCTGAAGGAACAAATGGCGTATGAACCAACTGTTGGTCACCGGCTACCATGGGACTGCATCTCCTTACGATGCTCCACTGCCTTGTGGACTAGACCTTTAGGTCAAAGGCTCGGGGTGTGGCCTCCTAAGAAAACCATTCGCTTCAGTCTGGGCACCTGGGCAGTATCACAGCCCTCACACAAATCGAAAGAGAATTGTGAGGCGCATATTTATCTGGTGCTTCCTCGTACCAATATTTATGTGTTTAAATAAATAAAAAAATAATAGTATGGTCACAATAAACGTCAGACACCTAAGTACACTAGGTGGATCCCGGCAAAAGAGCTTGGTCGAGATATAGCAATATGTTATACGATATAAGAAAGCGTTTTCGATAACTTTCATTCCTCCTATGCTTATAACTTCACTCCACATTGGGTAGATACATTCA
>NW_017386445.1:4903-9808 GCF_000237925.1 Schistosoma mansoni
ATAAGATATCCTAATGTGGAAGTTCATAAAGCAGTCATCGAAGCTTAGATTGTGCGATTTACCGAATACGGGGATCCCAGGTCACGGCGAATGAAAATAACCTTTTATCCTCACAAATGGAAGTCTTACCAACAGACGCCGGCTACCAACTGCGACAGACATCCATTCGAACAGGTCACACGATGCAAGGATTAAGCACAAAAACAGAGTGAAACTAACAGTTCCATTTGTGAACTGTTAAGAACAAAGAAAAACGTAGAAATGACAGAGATCATGAAATCGGCAAAGCCTCTGTAGGTTGGTTGCCTGTCCATTCACTTATTGCTCATTCAGATAAGCAAGCCTAGGATGCTCATGCGTTTCAATCGGAAGCGTAGGCTGCCCATACATGAACTTCGCTGGTGAACTGAACAAAATAGGTGGGTTGTGTGAACTAAGTGACGCTAATAGCACTCACCTAGCAGTAATATCTGAAACATGGCCACCTGTATCTACGGCCCAGGAGCTGGCAATACCCAGCGTGTCAGTGTGAAACAACGACCAAAGAATAGAAATGGGGGCTGAGTAGACCTGAACATACGATCTTGTTTTTTTTATTACGTCAAGTGTTTAATAAAAAACCTATCAGTCCTAATGAATCCGTATGGTAATAAGTGAGCTTTTCTAACACTTCGAGGTGTCTGGTTGTACTAATCTACAGGGGGCATACTGCTGAAATTGAGTACAACAACCGTATGCTGGATGGATCATCCAACTCTATTCATCTAGGATACACTAAGACCCTGATACCAAGAGGCTTAAATCTTCCCAAGTCAGTTTTGCTGAACACATGTACACTGAAGGCAATAACTGTTTTGAAGTCCGGCTCTTCAACTCATTGAAGATTTGGGATTATTCTGAAGCTTTAAGTAAGAAACTTGATGGGAAAACGATCAGACGCCACCACACTCAGACTACATATTTGTCAATGAAGAATCTCCAATTCATGTTCTATAAATTCTGGCTCTCCTTGAGAAAAAGAGATCACACTACAATAGCCTTTGATTTTATCAGCAAGACTGGTCCGAAACACTCTATCAGAAGCAGGCGTTAGAACTTCTAACGATTGAACTCTTTAGCTTTGCAAGATAGTCTAAATCAGGTAGACTAGCCAGGTAACTTTGGACTTAATATGTACTCAAATTGAAATTTCTTATTTCACGTAATCTGACGTTCTACAAACGGGTCTGAGCAGCGAATTGTTCCAAAAAAATAACAAGCAACGTACATCCATAAAGAATCACACTCTTCGTATGCTGAGACGCAAAAGGAACTACTAGTACGGATACAAATGAACTAGTGATGATAAAATATATAAGGGCAGTTCAAACAACTAGAGATTTTATGCATAAAGACGATAGGAGAAGATAGGCGTCAGAAAGAGACTATAATTTATGGAAGAACCGACTACTTTTGGGATAACAGGTCTCGGATTTTGGCACGAAATTCATTCGTCCATTTGGCGAAATAGCGTCTTAATATTTGAGCTGATGTCAGTTCATGATGATAACCCTAAATCTAATTCCTAACCCCAACCATAAACTGTACATTATAATTATAATTCCCGATACATATTTATAACCCTCATTGAGTCCTGGTTGTTAGGTGTACACCCTCAAGGTCAGTCTGGCGTCGCTCAAAGGTCGTCCATAAATTATAGCCTCACCGGCTTCAGTAATGGATCAAGCTTATCAATAAACCTGTCCTCAACCCAGTTAGCCTATTTCGTCATGCAGCCTCTCTTCGAAAGGCCAATACCGGGGTCCCCCATTTTTTAGGTTCCAATGGCAGAACAAACAGAGGTGCTACTGCTGAGATCTTGGCAAGACGGTCTTTTCAAGTATTTCAGCCGTCACACAATAACTACGTCGACGAGAGCACTATCTGTGTTTCGAAAACTGCAGCTCGTGAAGTTCATTCTGCTATACTGAGAGAAGCAGCTTCAATCCCGGAAAACCGATTAGCGTGATGTCTTCATATTCCCCCATACTAGGCATGGTCCCAGAAAATCGTAAGCTAGCTCGTATCAAATCACTTATCTAGGGAGGCCGACGCAGTGAACTTTCAGGCTACCGGTCGGTAACCCTTCCCTCAATACATAAAAAAATTATAGAGCGTCTGATGTTCTATGATCTAAGTAACTACTAGTTATCGACCAGCTTCCCTTCACTCCAACAGTATGGTTTCAGGGAATATCGGTCTTGCATAATCAGAATGCTGACCGCGGTAGGCAAAGGGACAACCGCCCTCGATTGCAAGCGGAAGGTGGATTTCGTAAACCTTCACTCCTCAGACGTTTTGATAGGGTCATTCACATGTTTTATCAATGAGGTCAAACGAATAAGTGTCAAGCCACAATTGACTGATTGGATTACTCCATATCTGGATGAACGAGTTTTTAACGTCAGGTTAAACCATGATGATAGGAAGTATTCGAATAAACGACAATGAAGGTGGCGTGTAATACAAAAGGCATATTCTCGTCATTAGCCATCTTTCACTATTGTTTGCCGCAACAATCATGAATACCTATTAGAATGTGTATTTGTGAAGTAGTTCAGCAGACAAATCAAATCTAATGCTTCTCTCTGAGTTTGCGAATAACTTTGTTCAGCAACAGTTAGTTTGAATGAAGCACAGATCACTAGTCTACCTTCCTGCTCCAAAACTGCACCAATACATACAGGCGATCCATCAGTAATGAGTACAAGATATACACCAGGGGAGTGAGTACGAAGAGCAGCATCACTTTCAAGAAACTTTAGTAGACTTCCTAACCACGGAATAGTTTTGAAGAGCGCCCACAAGTGAACGTAGTTCTGTAAGATTTCTCGAAGATGATGCACTTGTCGGTGAGCTAGTCGATCAAGATCTGGTTAAAAACCAGCACCCAAATGCCCTGGTACGGTCGAGAGTGGGGAGAGTCTGCTCTCCCTCTCGAAATGCTCTCATATGGCCACGCGAATATATAGCCTCTGCCAGGGAAGTCCTACTCACTGCCTTCTCGTGGCGGGGGTGTTGTTCACAAAAGTGAGAGGACGAAAAGCGAATGTCTGGCGCTTTAACCGGGTTGGTGGATGTGGAGGATCCACCTAGGGGAGTTGGAAAACCCTGATTCCAAACAAATGGTGCACATGGGCTCCAGTATCCTGATGGAATGAATGACGTATGAACCAACTGTTGGTCACCGGCTACCATGGGACTGCATCTCCTCACGATGATCCACTGGCTTGTGGATCAGACCTTTAGGTCACAGGCTCCGGGTGTGGCTCCCTAAGAAAACCACCTGCTTCAGTCTGGGCACCTGTGCAGTATCACATCCCTCACACAAATCAAATGAGATTTGTGAGGCACATATTTATCTGGTGCCTTTTGTACCAATATTTATGTGTTTAAATAAAATAAATATAAAAACCATCATCATCAACTGGGTATCCAAAACACTCAAAGCTAGATACATAAAACAAACACTTATTTGGATTCCCAGTTGCGTTCTTCTCAATCAAACGACTTGACAAAGCAATGCGTCACTGTTGATGAGCTACTTTATCAGAATTACCAATAGTAAGATCATGTTGATAGACTTCAACACCTTTACGATCACACGCTACAATATTCATCACTTTCTGAAATATAGCTGCAGAACGACTTAAACCAGATGGGAGGAAGCTGTGTTTGAATGGAACAAAAATGTGTTAATTGTTGTCGAAAAAGATGCAGACTGCCCCTAGGAATTTGAAGTTGAGCATCTTTTAAGTCGACATTCGAGGATATCTTAGACCTATGAAGTCGACTAAAAATATCTTCAACTTCTACCATTGTACACGTTTGCTTTAACACACTGGGATTCAGTGTTAATCTATAGCTACTGTATATTCTAGAGGTCTTGCCGTCAAACTTCAAGGGTGCAGCAATAGGATTACCCCATGCAACAGACTGAATCGAATAAATCATACTTTTGTACACAAATCATTCAATGTCTTACGTACTGTTTCTTGGAGAACATAAGGAATTATTCGTCTTTTAAGAAAGACGGAATCACCTTATACTTGAAGTTTGATGCGTTGAATTCTCATCCCTCTACTGCATTTAGCATACGTAGCTAACAAATCCTTGAATAAGGCATCAAAATCTTCTTTAGAAACTAATGAAGACAACTCTAATCTAAGCCTTTCCAAATTTCAAAAACCTAGTGTGGACGGCCCTGATGCACGAACTAAAAATTCATAAGGTATAAATGAGGAATTATCACAATTAATTAGCGATTCATAACATCCTCGTATAGGCCGTTTGTGTCCGGTATCCTCAATACTGGGACTTCAGTGGGTCGTACTACAAAGCTAGAGTCTAGAGGTTCTAAATTTCTCAATGAAAGAAGGGACTCTCTACTATCTGTGTTAATAACAATGTTATGGGATTGACCAAGGGAGGTAAGTAACTGCTTCTGAATATGGAAATTACCTTTCAAAGTCGTCAATAAACATAACTAATTATTAGAAACATCCAGATTAATAAAATTAGAACTACAGAGTTTATCATCACTAGTAGCGAGTTGAGCAGTAGCTTTACAGGCCGAATTCATGTGTCCTATTTTACCACACTTAAAGCATTTAGCATGGAGAAAGAAACATGAATTACGTAAGTGAAATCTCTTAAGTGGATTAATTTAGTTTGAATTACTTGAAGTAATCCCAGTGTTCATTATTTGAAATTTTAACCGACCTGTGATAATGAATAGTGTGTAATACGAAGTTATATGTTAAAAATATTATTAATCTAGTTTCTGTAGATGAGGGTTTAATTCAATAATAAATGGTTGTACGAAAGGCCGAACATCTGTCCAACTGAATACAATTTGCGGAAAAT
>NW_017386444.1:0-3904 GCF_000237925.1 Schistosoma mansoni
GTAGCAGTACATACAGGACCACGAGAGTGCATGTTAATCATTTTTATGTATTACTAGTCAGTATTCCACATTTCATTATTTGTGATCACCACACACAAGCACCTACAGCGAATCCATACAGAATCGAATAGAACTGTATGTTATAAACACATACTTGACAAATTACACTGTGTATAAAATAATTCACAATTCCCTCCAATCATTAGTATTCTCCAACTGTCAATTACTCTTCAAGTTCCTATAAATAGCCATATCTTACTTTTGTATTTGTGGCATAGTTGAGTTTCGTTGATTCCAGTTAATTTCATAGAATATCAAAAACGCTCTGTTGACAGAATGTCACTTATAGTTAAATACTAACGATGAATTGAAACTAACAGTAGTAAACCAGCTCTTTTGAATTGATTAAATATAATAAATAGATCCTTATATACAAATACACTATGATAATCAGAAGTATTTGAATTGTAGTATAAACTAGTAATCTCAGGAATAACGCAATTTAATCAAGAAGTATTAGATGAGCACAAACGAATGTATTTTATTTGGAATTCAAAATCACAACAGTCATTAATACAAAGAAGTCATTGATTCATTCAAACGTCACATCCTTCACAGCTCAAATTGCAGTGTAAGTGTCTGTAATCGATTGTTCGTCTTCTTCTTAAGTTCATCTTACATCTGTCTGACATTGTAGACTCTGCATTATCTCGAATGCACTCATTCGTACTAGAATTAACAACCAAAATGGGAACAGACTCACCTGGGTTCTGGTATTGTATTTGATCATCGTGTCAGTTATGTATAGTCAAGTCATTGATATCCAGAATTCGCACCATAGATTTTCCAACATTCTTCACTACGATCCCCGTGGCTGGTCGAAGATTATTCCCACGAAAATATGTAACTTCTGCAGACTCCAAACACCTCATATTCGAACGGAGAATTCTTCCTTCTAATAGCTTTGATAGAGTCTCTTTCGTCACAGCATGCTTAGCAATTCCATATTGAAGTAGAAATATATCTACTCTCCTCTCCAGTTCATTAAATGTTGAAGCAGCAATAGAACCAATAGCAATTTTGAATGTTCTTACGAAATTTTCTGCCTGACCATTAGAACAAGGGTGCCTGGGAGACGTAAACAGATGTCTGCACCTTACATCAATCAATCAATTAGTGACTGCATCCGCAGCGAAATGGGAGCTATTATCAGTCACTAACACCATGGGAACTCCTTCTCGACTAAACACCTTCCTTAATGCTTGGATTGTGAAGTCAGAATTCGGTGAAGTTGTGAAAAAACATCAGGCCACTTAGAAAAAGAATCAATAATTACAAGTGCATAGTATTTGTCAAGAAATGAACCACAGCAGTCTGCATGAATTCTCTGCCAGGCCTCAGACGGTACTGGCCATGGAGTTCACTTCGAAGGCTGACTTTTTAGCTTATGATATTTCTCACAATTTTTTGCTGGACGACATATATCTGCATTTATCTCTGGCCACCAACATGTGAGTCTTGCCAAGGACTTCATTTTGTTAACATCTAGATGTCCACTATGAAGATCATCAAGGACAGGTTTGCGTGATGAAGAAGAAGTAACAACACGATCATTTAGACACAAAATACCGTCAGGAGTAGTAGATAACTCGTCCCACTTTGAATAATAGACAGGAAAACTACGTTTCAGATTAGCATTCCAACCCTTCCGTATAGCACTGAGTATACATCCAAAGTATCTACGAGTTTCTCTAATGAGATCTGGACGTCTCACCTGTAGAGTTTGCACTAACAAGCAGTCTGAAGTATTAACAGGTCTATCTTGTAATGATTGTCGAGAAATGTAGTCAACGTGTTGAATTTGTTTTGCACTCCTGTGCTGAACCGTATAGTCATAGGCAGTCAAAGCAATACTCCATCGTTGAGTCATAGCAGCTGAGGAACGTGCCAAGGATTTTTCAGGATGATAAATGAACTTTAAGGCTTCATGATCAGTAACAATGGTAAACTTCTTTCCAAATAAATATATTTATGAAGTCTTTTAACATCCCAAAACACAGGTAATGCTTCTCGCTGCGTTTGTGAATAACCTTGTTTAGTAACACAAATAAACACATATAACTGGTCTAACATTTTGTTCCAAAACTGCACCAATACCCACAGGTGATGCGTCAGTAATAAGTACAGAATGTACACCGGGTGAGTAAGTTCGAAGAGCAGCATCACTTTGGAGAAACTTTAGCAGACGTCGTAGGCATGACTCTTGTTCTTCACCCCGATTGAATGAATTGGATGTCAAAATATTAAATAAACAGTTGGCACGACGAGAAAAATTAGGAATAAAACGAGAATAGTACTGAACAGCACCCACTAGTGAACGTAGTTCTGTAATATTTTCTGGAGACGGTGTATTTGTCAGTGGGGTTATTCGATTCATATCCAATCTAAAACCATTACCATCAACTAGGTATTCAAGGCATTTAAAACTAGATACACGAAATGAACACTTATTCGGATTCACTGTAATATTCTTCTCAATTAAACGACGCAATAAAGTAATAATTCCCTGGTCATGAACTACCTTATCAGCACCATGAACCATGAGATCATCTTGATAAACTTCAACACCTTCAATATCGCTGACTACCTTATTCATAACTTCCTGAAATATGACTAAGACCAAATGGAAGGTAGTTGTATTTGAACAGACCAAAAGGAGTGTTGATTGTTGTCAAGATAGATGAAGATTGATCTCAAGGGAATTGAAGATAAGTATCTTTCAAGTCGACTTTCGAGAACACTTTAGAACCATGAATTCGATTTAGAATATCATTAGCCCCCATCGTCGTGCATGTCTGCTTCCACAAACGACAGTTCAGTGTTATTCTGCATTCACCACATATTCTAGGGGTCTTGCCATCCGACTTCAATGGCGTAACAATAGGAGTACCCCATGCTGTGGACTGAATTGGTTCAATTATACCTTCCGCACACAAGTCGTTCAGTGACTTATGTACTGCTTCTCGAAGACCATAAAGAATTATTCGTCTTTTAAGAAAGACTGGATTATCCTGTACTTGAAGTTTTATAGGCTGAATTTCCATACTTCCACTACACTTGGCACACACAGCTATCAAATCTTTGAGTAATTCACAACATCCTCGTATAGGCAGTCTGTGTCTAGTAATACTCAGTATTGAGACCTCAGTGTGTCTTACCACAATATTAGCATCTAAAGATTTGAAGTTCTTGAATGAAATAATGGACTCCATACTACCTGTGTCCACAATAAAGTCATGAAATGAACCAAGGGATGTATATAATCGCTTTTGAATATGAACATTACCTTTCGCAGTAATGGATAAAGATAAATGATCATTAGGAACAGCCGAATTTTCGGGATCTAAGTTACAAGACTGAATAATACTTGAAGCAAAATGAACAGTAGTTTTGCATACTGACTGAATGTGTCCTATCTTGCCACATTTAAAACATTTAGCATTACGAAATGCACATGAAATACGAGAATGAAGTTTTCCACAAGATAAGCTTATAATAAACTTTTTCTCACCTTTCTTGTTTGCTTTGCAGTCCCTTGGTGAAACACCTTTCATATTTCCACGAGAATAGAAATCACGATTAAACGAACCCAAATTTAATCGACCCTGAGATTGCATTTCATCATGATGACTAAGCAAACTATTAGAAATTTTCATCGATTGAATATCAAGTTCATTCACTGCTTCGTAGTTAATACATGCAGTTCTAGCATCTTGAAAGGAACAGTTCGGCAATCTTAACAGCTCTTTTTCCAGACCTGGTGTGTTAATTCCTGCCAATTACCGATCTCTCAGCTGCACATGAAGTTGATCACAAAATTGCACTTGGCAGCTTGTCTTTGCAA
>NW_017386444.1:4104-8944 GCF_000237925.1 Schistosoma mansoni
CAAATAGCTCAGTGGTAACGTCACTGACTGTGAAGCTGAGTGACACGTGATCGAATCCGTCAGGGAGCACCAGTTCCCTAAAGATTACAGGTACACCATACTGACGAGTGCCAAGTAGCACGAAACCCGAGTCCACAGTTTCCTGTTGACCACCTCCAACCACCATCTTAAAATCCTCTTCCAACTTTCAGAGCGTTATCTGCTACCAGAGGATTCATTTCTCACCTTTGACTACAAGGATGATATGGTTTTCTTTGGTGATGGTGTTCGCGCATGAACACATAGGAATGCCACTAAGAGTAATCAAACCGAGACACAGCATTAGTCCATGAAATCACTGACTGTTCATGTGGGTCATATTGACAACTTTAGATTATCATAAATATTATCTAAAGTTACGCCAATGTGATCAGTAAGCTGTCAGATCCACTCTTTGTCACACCTTCGATCTTGACCTTCTGAAATAATACCTTATGTTCTGTGAATCAACCATTTTGTCTCGAAACAGAGAGCACAGAATAAAAGGAGTAAACATGACTGCGATACTTACTTACTTACGCCTGTTACTCCTAATGGAGCATAGGCCGCCGACCAGCATTTTCCAACTTACACTGTCCTGAGCCTTCCTTTCTAGTTCTATCCAACTTCTGTTCATTCTTCTCATGTCTGTTTCCATTTCTCGGCTTAATGTGTTCTTTGGTCTTCCTCTTCTCCTTTAGCCTTCAGGATTTCATGTGAGAGCTTGTCTTGTGACGCAGTTGGGTGCTTTCCTAAATGTGTGTCCTATCCACTCCCAGCGCTTCTTCCTGATTTCTCCATCCACTGGAATCTGGTTTGTTGTCTCTCACAGTAGGTTGTTGCTGATAGTGTCTAGCCAACGGATCCGAAGTATCTTGCGTAGGCAACTGTTAATAAACACCTGTATCTTCTGGATGATGGCTTTCGTAGTTCTCCACGTCTCTGCCCCATACAGCAGAACTATCTTGACATTTGTCAAGACGCTAACCAGAAAAATGACTGCAATAGATTTGCCGTAATATAGTTAATAAGCTCTTTTATCACCTATAGCTTTGGATAGATTTTGTTTAAATTAGTTGAATTAACCAAAGTAGCTTCGGTGTAAAGCAGCTGACGAAGGTAATTATACTCATTAAAAACAATAATCTGAAAATTTAATAACCCTATAATTTCATTGGTGAATTGGCATGTAGTCATGGCTACATGTAATTTCAAGGCCATTTAGGAGTACAGGTAACAATTAATGTAGCGAACAAATGAAAAAAAAGTAATTTTATTTCAAAGACAGAATGCATCAAACGATTACAGAGTTTCGAAAATTTACTTAAAAGAAGACGTGACCTACAAGGATGATATGGTTTTCTTTGGTGATGGTGTTCGCGCATGAACACATAGGAATGCCACTAAGAGTAATCAAACCGAGACACAGCATTAGTCCATGAAATCACTGACTGTTCATGTGGGTCATATTGACAACTTTAGATTATCATAACTAGTATCTAAAGACACGCTTATGTGATCAGTAAGCTGTCAGATCCACTCTTTGTCACTCCTTCGATCTTGACCTTCTGAAATAATACCTTATGTTCTGTGAATCAACCATTTTGTCTCGAATTATTTTTTTATCTGTAATGTCGTTTGCTATAATTGAAACTAGTGCTTCTTAGAATAGCCTGAGTCATCTGGGTAATTTTATGTCCCCCTATTGATGTAGTGTCTGAACTTGTGTGTGTCTAAATATGTCAAGTTGGGGGGGGGGCTAGAAATTCCTGTCGATAAATGAATAGGGTTAATTTCAATAGCATTACATAGTAAATATAGTCATTTACAATCGGGAAAAACGAAACAGAGAGCACAGAATAAAAGGAGTAAACATGACTGCGATACTTACTTATTTACTTACTTATTTGACTCTAACCAAAAAAATGACTGCAGTAGATTTGCTGTATTATAGTTATTAAGCTCGTTTATCACCTATAGCTTTGGATAGATTTTGTTTAAATTAGTTGAATTAACTAACGTAGTTTCGATGTAAAGTAGTTGATGAAGGTAATCATACACATGAGAAACAATAATCTAAAAATTTAATAACCCTATAATTTCATTGGTGAATTGGCATGTAGTCATGGCTACATGTAATTTCAAGGTCATTTAAGAGTACAGGTAACAATTAATGTAGCGAACAAATGAAAAAAATGTAATTTTATTTCAAAGACAGAATGCATCAATCGATTACAGAGTCTCGAAAATTTACCTAAAAGAAGGAGTTACCTATCCCTTTCTATATGGAACTATGAATATTGTAACCAGGGTTTTTTACATATTGGATTGTAGCAGTGAATGTGAAAGGTAGTCTATTTCATGTTTTGAGGAAACGATTAAATTCAGTTGAAATTTACTCCTCAATAAATGATCAAGCCCAGACTTAATGAGTGTACATTTATAGTTCAAAGGATAATCAATCTAAAGAATTGTAGTGTGTAAATTGTCAGTGAACAGATTCCAACCCAAGTTTATCTCTTATAAGAACACTACTCAGAATAGAAATGTAATATTATCAGAAAGGGATTTTGTGGAGATTTTAGTAATTTTATAGTTGAATCAATTGAAGCTAGATCACCAGGGAAAACCTGGAAGCACTAGACGGTTGTTTCGTCCTATCGTGGGACTCCTCAGTAGTGCTCGTCCATTATCCCGGCTCGCGAGATTCGAACTCAAGACCTATCAGTCTTGCGCCAGAACATTTAACCGATAAACAATTGAGCCGGCATCCGAGAGGTAAATCCAGGAGTTCTAGTGAAAAGCAATGAACAGTGGAGTTCAAATCACGTCTGTTGTGTAATAGGAACTCACTGAAGACAATTGATGAACGGTTACATACTGTCATTTGTAAACGATTCATTTTGACTTATATCTGATCAAATTTTGAATGATTCATTTAGATAAGATGATTGTAGAAACTGAAGAGATTTCATTGAAAAGTATATTCTTCATTCATATGAAATTGAGAATTACCTGGTGATTAAAATCTCTTTATTATTTGACAGCTGTGTCGAAACGAGCAACGAAGTCAAGTGAGGAAGACCAATTTATTGCTTAATGCACAATCACATAGTAAATTCATTTAGCATTGTTTGAATCTTCCCATCGATGTGTTAGGACTGCAACTGTTCAGTCTCTAATTGGCATATGTGTATACTGTGCGTAATGCCTCGATATAGCCTTAATTCAAGTGGCTATCAGGACTCAGTGGCCGAGTGGATAACATGATGGCGTTTGAAGCGAAAGGTACTGGGTTCGAGTCACAGAGTGAACATCAACTCTGAGATGCTGGTACATCTATCTGACGAATCCCCATTAGGACGAAAAGCGCATCAAACTGGATTGCACTATTAGCCACTATCCATCTCTACCTACCAATCACATAGTAATTTATTAAAATCATACATTATTTGAGCATCTTCTTTGAATTTTCTCTTACAAGTTTGATTGTTCTTTCATTTCTGTTGTTATCTTGATTACTTTCAGTTTTCTTCTCAATTCTCTTCATTTCATTCCTTTTAACTTTCAGTTTGTCGACATTCCACTTCCAATTGTTGTCACATACTACTTATATCTATCGAAATAAGTAGTATACATTACATTTCTGAATATTGTGCATCAAAAGTGAATACTGAAAGTTCGTAGAATTCGATATCTCTCCAACTTTATAAGTAGCTTATAAAGTAATCATATGAATATAATTTTTTCTTTTAAACTGTCATATATACAGTCAGCAGAACCTTTAAGCAATAATTCATGCCCTCATTTATGAATTATTTGTACATGATCTTTATTGTTACTTTGATGATAGATACAAGTTCAATCAAATGAACCTTAATGACAATTCAAGTTACATTTTGTTTCTTACGAGATTATGTAATCACTTTTAATAAATAATTGCATAAGATTATTTCTTCATTCGTTCTATCGATCAATATTCTGTATTACGTAACTTATTTCACAGTTTATTCTTCTATAATTGAAATCATGAGTCAGTTGAAGCTAGATCACGATGGAAAACTTGGAAGCGCTGGATGGCCGTTTCGTCCTGTTATGAGACTCCTCAGTGGCAGTGCGCTTCCATTATCCCGCCTTGCAGGTCTTGCGCGCGAGATTATGGACGCGCACTGCCACTGAGGAGTCCTACACTAGAACGAAAAGCGCGTCAAACTGGATTCCAGTACTAGTTACTAACGATCTTTACTTATAGTTATGTTTATTGTTTTCCCCTCAAAATAACTCTTCCATTCATATTGATTCAATTCAATTTGATCATGAATAAGTTTTATTCAGTTGATTGATAATTACTTGGATCCATTTTTATCGATCCAATTATTGATTACTTCAAAAAAAGGGGTCAAAGATCAAATCTTATAAATGAATCCCATTCAATGATTTATTATATAATAGTTATATGACATTACATTTACATTTAGTTTATCTTACAAGGGAAATTACATAAATTGTGTTATTCGAGTGTCTCTCAGTGTACATCTCTTAGATTCAAAATAAGAATAACTTTTAATGAAACAATCAAAGTGAGTGATTTCTTATTTTCAGAAAGGAGATCATGAATCAATTGAAGCTAGACTACTGTTGCGTCGTGCTCGTTCGGCGAGGTATCCAATTCTGTCGTCGGCGTAAATCTGATCCTGTCTACACTCGTATATAATAAATGACTTTATTCCGCGTTGGTGAACAACGGAGTTAAATAAGTCAAATACGAGAATGGAATTAGGATACATATATTTTGTACAGTCATTGATTGGCCAGAGAATCA
>NW_017386443.1:0-2126 GCF_000237925.1 Schistosoma mansoni
CCACGGTCATGGTATGTCTCCATCTTCAAAATCATGATCATCATCGGCTCACTCACATTCCTTCTCAAGCTCATCCTCAAGGTGATCACGTGACCGTCAACACACTCATCAGTTTCGTCGTCCTCGCCATCTTCATCACCACGGTCATGGATGTCTCCATCTTCAAAATCATGATCATCATCGGCTCACTCACATTCCTTCTCAAGCTCATCCTCAAGGTGATCACGTGACCGTCAACACACTCATCAGTTTCGTCGTCCTCGCCATCTTCATCACCACGGTCATGGATGTCTCCATCTTCAAAATCATGATCATCATCGGCTCACTCACATTCCTTCTCAAGCTCATCCTCAAGGTGATCACGTGACCGTCAACACCCTCATTAGTTTCGTCGTCCTCTCCATCTTCATCACCACGGTCATGGATGTCTCCATCTTCAAAATCATGATCATCATCGGCTCACTCACATTCCTTCTCAAGCTCATCCTCAAGGTGATCACGTGACCGTCAACACACTCATCAGTTTCGTCGTCCTCGCCATCTTCATCACCACGGTCATGGATGTCTTCATCTTCAAAATCATGATCATCATCGGCTCACTCACATTCCTTCTCAAGCTCATCCTCAAGGTGATCACGTGACCGTCAACACACTCATCAGTTTCGTCGTCCTCCGCAATCTTCATCACCACGGGTCATGGGATGTCTTCCATTCTTCCAAAATCATGGATCATTCATTCGGGCTTCACTCACATTCCTTCTCAAGCTCATCCTCAAGGTGATCACGTGACCGTCAACACCCTCATTAGTTTCGTCGTCCTCTCCATCTTCATCACCACGGTCATGGATGTCTCCATCTTCAAAATCATGATCATCATCGGCTCACTCACATTCCTTCTCAAGCTCATCCTCAAGGTGATCACGTGACCGTCAACACACTCATCAGTTTCGTCGTCCTCGCCATCTTCTTCATCACGGTCATGGATGTCTTCATCTTCAAAATCATGATCATCATCGGCTCACTCACATTCCTTCTCAAGCTCATCCTCAAGGTGATCACGTGACCGTCAACACACTCATCAGTTTCGTCGTCCTCGCCATCTTCATCACCACGGTCATGGATGTCTCCATCTTCAAAATCATGATCATCATCGGCTCACTCACATTCCTTCTCAAGCTCATCCTCAAGGTGATCACGTGACCGTCAACACACTCATCAGTTTCGTCGTACCCGCCATCTTCATCACCACGGTCATGGATGTCTTCATCTTCAAAATCATGATCATCATCGGCTCACTCACATTCCTTCTCAAGCTCATCCTCAAGGTGATCACGTGACCGTCAACACACTCATCAGTTTCGTCGTCCTCGCCATCTTCTTCATCACGGTCATGGATGTCTCCATCTTCAAAATCATGATCATCATCGGCTCACTCACATTCCTTCTCAAGCTCATCCTCAAGGTGATCACGTGACCGTCAACACCCTCATTAGTTTCGTCGTCCTCTCCATCTTCATCACCACGGTCATGGATGTCTCCATCTTCAAAATCATGATCATCATCGGCTCACTCACATTCCTTCTCAAGCTCATCCTCAAGGTGATCACGTGACCGTCAACACACTCATCAGTTTCGTCGTCCTCGCCTAATTCATTACCAAAGCCACAACAAACCCCACTATGGAAATCATCGTCGACATCTTCAAAATCACGTTCATCATCGGCTCACTCACATTCCTTCTCAAGCTCATCCTCAAGGTGATCACGTGACCGTCAACACACTCATCAGTTTCGTCGTCCTCGCCATCTTCATCACCACGGTCATGGATGTCTCCATCTTCAAAATCATGATCATCATCGGCTCACTCACATTCCTTCTCAAGCTCATCCTCAAGGTGATCACGTGACCGTCAACACACTCATCAGTTTCGTCGTCCTCGCCATCTTCATCACCACGGTCATGGATGTCTCCATCTTCAAAATCATGATCATCATCGGCTCACTCACATTCCTTCTCAAGCTCATCCTCAAGGTGATCACGTGACCGTCAACACACTCATCAGTTTCGTCGTCCTCGCCTAATTCATTACCAAAGCCACAACAAGACCCACTATGGAAATCATCGTC
>NW_017386443.1:2326-4539 GCF_000237925.1 Schistosoma mansoni
TCTTCAAAATCATGATCATCATCGGGCTCACTCACATTCCTTCTCAAGCTCATCCTCAAGGTGATCACGTGACCGTCAACACACTCATCAGTTTCGTCGTCCTCGCCATCTTCATCACCACGGTCATGGATGTCTCCATCTTCAAAATCATGATCATCATCGGCTCACTCACATTCCTTCTCAAGCTCGTCCTCAAGGTGATCACGTGACCGTCAACACACTCATCAGTTTCATCGACCGCGCCATCATCATCACCACGGTCATTGATGTTTTCATCTTCAAAATCATGATCATCATCGGCTCACTCACATTCCTTCTCAAGCTCATCCTCAAGGTGATCACGTGACCGTCAGCACACTCATCAGTTTCGTCGTCCTCGCCATCTTCATCACCACGGTCATGGATGTCTCCATCTTCAAAATCATGATCATCATCGGCTCACTCACATTCCTTCTCAAGCTCATCCTCACGGTGATTTCGTGACCGTCAACACACTCATCAGTTTCGTCGTCCTCGCCATCTTCATCACCACGGTCATGGATGTCTCCATCTTCAAAATCATGATCATCATCGGCTCACTCACATTCCTTCTCAAGCTCATCCTCACGGTGATTTCGTGACCGTCAACACACTCATCAGTTTCGTCGTCCTCGCCTAATTCATTACCAAAGCCACAAAATCACCACTATGGAAATAATCGTCGACATCTACAAAATCACGTTCATCATCGGCTCACTCACATTCCTTCTCAAGCTCATCCTCACGGTGATTTCGTGACCGTCAACACACTCATCAGTTTCGTCGTCCTCGCCATCTTCATCACCACGGTCATGGATGTCTCCATCTTCAAAATCATGATCATCATCGGCTCACTCACATTCCTTCTCAAGCTCATCCTCACGGTGATTTCGTGACCGTCAACACACTCATCAGTTTCGTCGTCCTCGCCATCTTCATCACCACGGTCATGGATGTCTCCATCTTCAAAATCATGATCATCATCGGCTCACTCACATTCCTTCTCAAGCTCATCCTCAAGGTGATCACGTGACCGTCAACACACTCATCAGTTTCGTCGTCCTCGCCATCTTCTTCATCACGGTCATGGATGTCTCCATCTTCAAAATCATGATCATCATCGGCTCACTCACATTCCTTCTCAAGCTCATCCTCAAGGTGATCACGTGACCGTCAACACACTCATCAGTTTCGTCGTCCTCGCCATCTTCATCACCACGGTCATGGATGTCTCCATCTTCAAAATCATGATCATCATCGGCTCACTCACATTCCTTCTCAAGCTCATCCTCAAGGTGATCACGTGACCGTCAACACACTCATCAGTTTCGTCGTCCTCGCCATCTTCATCACCACGGTCATGGATGTCTCCATCTTCAAAATCATGATCATCATCGGCTCACTCACATTCCTTCTCAAGCTCATCCTCAAGGTGATCACGTGACCGTCAACACACTCATCAGTGTCGTCGTCCTCGCCTAATTCATTACCAAAGCCACAACAAACCCCACTATGGAAATCATCGTCGACATCTTCAAAATCACGTTCATCATCGGCTCACTCACATTCCTTCTCAAGCTCATCCTCAAGGTGATCACGTGACCGTCAGCACACTCATCAGTTTCGTCGTCCTCGCCATCTTCATCACCACGGTCATGGATGTCTCCATCTTCAAAATCATGATCATCATCGGCTCACTCACATTCCTTCTCAAGCTCATCCTCACGGTGATCACGTGACCGTCAACACACTCATCAGTTTCGTCGTCCCCGCCATCTTCATCACCACGGTCATGGATGTCTCCATCTTCAAAATCATGATCATCATCGGCTCACTCACATTCCTTCTCAAGCTCATCCTCAAGGTGATCACGTGACCGTCAACACACTCATCAGTTTCGTCGTCCTCGCCATCTTCTTCATCACGGTCATGGATGTCTCCATCTTCAAAATCATGATCATCATCGGCTCACTCACATTCCTTCTCAAGCTCATCCTCAAGGTGATCACGTGACCGTCAACACCCACATTAGTTTCGTCTTCCTCGCCATCTTCATCACCACGGTCATGGATGTCTCCATCTTCAAAATCATGATCATCATCGGCTCACTCACATTCCTTCTCAAGCTCATCCTCAAGGTGATCACGTGACCGTCAACACACTCATCAGTTTCGTCGTCCTCGCCTAATTCATTA
>NW_017386443.1:4739-9147 GCF_000237925.1 Schistosoma mansoni
TCGGCTCACTCACATTCTTTCTCAAGCTCATCCTCAAGGTGATCACGTGACCGTCAACACACTCATCAGTTTGGTCGTCCTCGCCATCTTCATCACCATGGTCATGGATTTCTTCATCTTGAAAATCATGATCATCATCGGCTCACTCACATTCCTTCTCAAGCTCATCCTCACGGTGATTTCGTGACCGTCAACACACTCATCAGTTTCGTCGTCCTCGCCATCTTCATCACCACGGTCATGGATGTATCATCTTCAAAATCATGATCATCATCGGCTCACTCACATTCCTTCTCAAGCTCATCCTCAAGGTGATCACGTGGCCGTTAACACACACATCAGTTTCGTCGTCCTCGCCTAATTCATTACCAAAGCCACAACAAACCCCACTATGGAAATCATCGTCGACATCTTCAAAATCACGTTCATCATCGGCTCACTCACATTCCTTCTCAAGCTCATCCTCAAGGTGATCACGTGACCGTCAACACACTCATCAGTTTCGTCGTCCTCGCCATCTTCATCACCACGGTCATGGATGTCTTCATCTTCAAAATCATGATCATTATCGGCTCACTCACATTCCTTCTCAAGCTCATCCTCAAGGTGATCACGTGACTGTCAACACACTCATCAGTTTCGTCGTCCTCGCCATCTTCATCACCACGGTCATGGATGTCTTCATCTTCAAAATCATGATCATCATCGGCTCACTCACATTCCTTCTCAAGCTCATCCTCAAGGTGATCACGTGACCGTCAACACACTCATCAGTTTCATCGACCGCGCCATCATCATCACCACGGTCATGGATGTATCCATCTTCAAAATCATGATCATCATCGGCTCACTCACATTCCTTCTCAAGCTCATCCTCAAGGTGATCACGTGACCGTCAGCACACTCATCAGTTTCGTCGTCCTCGCCATCTTCATCACCACGGTCATGGATGTCTTCATCTTCAAAATCATGATCATCATCGGCTCACTCACATTCCTTCTCAAGCTCATCCTCAAGGTGATCACGTGACCGTCAACACCCTCATTAGTTTCGTCGTCCTCTCCATCTTCATCACCACGGTCATGGATGTCTTCATCTTCAAAATCATGATCATCATCGGCTCACTCACATTCCTTCTCAAGCTCATCCTCAAGGTGATCACGTGACCGTCAGCACACTCATCAGTTTCGTCGTCCTCGCCATCTTCATCACCACGGTCATGGATGTCTTCATCTTCAAAATCATGATCATCATCGGCTCACTCACATTCCTTCTCAAGCTCATCCTCACGGTGATTTCGTGACCGTCAACACACTCATCAGTTTCGTCGTCCTCGCCATCTTCATCACCACGGTCATGGATGTCTCCATCTTCAAAATCATGATCATCATCGGCTCACTCACATTCCTTCTCAAGCTCATCCTCAAGGTGATCACGTGACCGTCAACACACTCATCAGTTTCGTCGTCCTCGCCATCTTCATCACCACGGTCATGGATGTCTCCATCTTCAAAATCATGATCATCATCGGCTCACTCACATTCCTTCTCAAGCTCATCCTCAAGGTGATCACGTGACCGTCAACACACTCATCAGTTTCGTCGTCCTCGCCATCTTCTTCATCACGGTCATGGATGTCTCCATCTTCAAAATCATGATCATCATCGGCTCACTCACATTCCTTCTCAAGCTCATCCTCAAGGTGATCACGTGACCGTCAACACACTCATCAGTTTCGTCGTCCTCGCCATCTTCATCACCACGGTCATGGATGTCTTCATCTTCAAAATCATGATCATCATCGGCTCACTCACATTCCTTCTCAAGCTCATCCTCAAGGTGATCACGTGACCGTCAACACCCTCATTAGTTTCGTCGTCCTCTCCATCTTCATCACCACGGTCATGGATGTCTCCATCTTCAAAATCATGATCATCATCGGCTCACTCACATTCCTTCTCAAGCTCATCCTCAAGGTGATCACGTGACCGTCAACACACTCATCAGTTTCGTCGTCCTCGCCTAATTCATTACCAAAGCCACAACAAACCCCACTATGGAAATCATCGTCGACATCTTCAAAATCACGTTCATCATCGGCTCACTCACATTCCTTCTCAAGCTCATCCTCAAGGTGATCACGTGACCGTCAGCACACTCATCAGTTTCGTCGTCCTCGCCATCTTCATCACCACGGTCATGGATGTCTCCATCTTCAAAATCACGTTCATCATCGGCTCACTCACATTCCTTCTCAAGCTCATCCTCAAGGTGATCACGTGACCGTCAACACACTCATCAGTTTCGTCGTCCTCGCCATCTTCATCACCACGGTCATGGATGTCTCCATCTTCAAAATCATGATCATCATCGGCTCACTCACATTCCTTCTCAAGCTCATCCTCACGGTGATCACGTGACCGTCAACACACTCATCAGTTTCGTCGTCCCCGCCATCTTCATCACCACGGTCATGGATGTCTTCATCTTCAAAATCATGATCATCATCGGCTCACTCACATTCCTTCTCAAGCTCATCCTCAAGGTGATCACGTGACCGTCAACACCCTCATCAGTTTCGTCGTCCTCGCCATCTTCATCACCACGGTCATGGATGTCTCCATCTTCAAAATCATGATCATCATCGGCTCACTCACATTCCTTCTCAAGCTCGTCCTCAAGGTGATCACGTGACCGTCAACACACTCATCAGTTTCATCGACCGCGCCATCATCATCACCACGGTCATGGATGTCTTCATCTTCAAAATCATGATCATCATCGGCTCACTCACATTCCTTCTCAAGCTCATCCTCAAGGTGATCACGTGACCGTCAGCACACTCATCAGTTTCGTCGTCCTCGCCATCTTCATCACCACGGTCATGGATGTCTCCATCTTCAAAATCATGATCATCATCGGCTCACTCACATTCCTTCTCAAGCTCATCCTCACGGTGATTTCGTGACCGTCAACACACTCATCAGTTTCGTCGTCCTCGCCATCTTCATCACCACGGTCATGGATGTCTCCATCTTCAAAATCATGATCATCATCGGCTCACTCACATTCCTTCTCAAGCTCATCCTCAAGGTGATCACGTGACCGACAACACCCTCATTAGTTTCGTCGTCCTCGCCTAATTCATTACCAAAGCCACAAAATCACCACTACGGAAATAATCGTCGACATCTACAAAATCACGTTCATCATCGGCTCACTCACATTCCTTCTCAAGCTCATCCTCAAGGTGATCACGTGACCGTCAACACACTCATCAGTTTCGTCGTCCTCGCCATCTTCATCACCACGGTCATGGATGTCTCCATCTTCAAAATCATGATCATCATCGGCTCACTCACATTCCTTCTCAAGCTCATCCTCAAGGTGATCACGTGACCGTCAACACCCTCATCAATTTCGTCGTCCTCTCCATCTTCATCACCACGGTCATGGATGTATCATCTTCAAAATCATGATCATCATCGGCTCACTCACATTCCTTCTCAAGCTCATCCTCAAGGTGATCACGTGACCGTCAACACACTCATCAGTTTCGTCGTCCTCGCCATCTTCATCACCACGGTCATGGATGTATCATCTTCAAAATCATGATCATCATCGGCTCACTCACATTCCTTCTCAAGCTCATCCTCAAGGTGATCACGTGACCGTCAACACACTCATCAGTTTCGTCGTCCTCGCCATCTTCATCACCACGGTCATGGATGTCTTCATCTTCAAAATCATGATCATCATCGGCTCACTCACATTCCTTCTCAAGCTCATCCTCACGGTGATCACGTGACCGTCAACACACTCATCAGTTTCGTCGTCCTCGCCATCTTCTTCATCACGGTCATGGATGTCTCCATCTTCAAAATCATGATCATCATCGGCTCACTCACATTCCTTCTCAAGCTCATCCTCAAGGTGATCACGTGACCGTCAACACCCTCATTAGTTTCGTCGTCCTCTCCATCTTCATCACCACGGTCATGGATGTCTCCATCTTCAAAATCATGATCATCATCGGCTCACTCACATTCCTTCTCAAGCTCATCCTCAAGGTGATCACGTGACCGTCAACACACTCATCAGTTTCGTCGTCCTCGCCATCTTCATCACCACGGTCATGGATGTCTCCATCTTCAAAATCATGATCATCATCGGCTCACTCACATTCCTTCTCAAGCTCATCCTCAAGGTGATCACGTGACCGTCAACACACTCATCAGTTTCATCGACCGCGCCATCTTCATCACCACGGTCATGGATGTCTCCATCTTCAAAATCATGATCATCATCGGCTCACTCACATTCCTTCTCAAGCTCATCCTCAAGGTGATCACGTGACCGTCAACACACTCATCAGTTTCGTCGTCCTCGCCATCTTCATCACCCACGG
>NW_017386442.1:0-2734 GCF_000237925.1 Schistosoma mansoni
AGGCTGCTCAGATTGTCGAGGTTAACATGACGGTCTCTCAACAATTGATTCATCATCATAACCATTAACATTACAAAATTATCCACAAAACCACTTCTCATATTACTCAACACGAGTTCCCTAGTGACTGATTTCAACAGGTATTTCCTGGAGTTCTGGTGAGAAGCAGAGACCAGTACAGTTGAAGCGGTTTGTTTTGAAAAATATCTCACTGAAGACATTGGTGGATGTGTCGCTGAATATCGTGGATCGGTTGAAGATGGAAATGAACACGGTTGGATGCCGACTCAGTGTTCTTGATGTTCTCAGCTTGCGCACGAAAATGATAAGCGCAGTTCTCGAATCTGGAGAGGCGGTGTCGTGGATGCACACTGCTGAGAAAGATATTAATGAAGTTCCAAGGCTGCTCAGATTGTCGAGGTTAACATGACGGTCTATCAACAATTGATTCATCATCATAACCATTAACATTACGAGATTATCCACAAAACCACTTCTCATGTCAGTGAACACGAGTTCACTAGTGACTGAATTCAATAGGTATTTCCTGGAGTTCTGGTGAGAAGCAGAGACCAGTGCAGTTGAAGCGGTTTGTTTTGAAAAATATCTCACTGAAGACATTGGTGGATGTGTCGCTGAATATCGTGGATCGGTTGAAGATGGAAATGAACACGGTTGGATGCCGACTCAGTGTTCTTGATGTTCTCAGCTTGCGCACGAAAATGATAAGCGCAGTTCTCGAATCTGGAGAGGCGGTGTCGTGGATGCACACTGCTGAGAAAGATATTAATGAAGTTTCAAGGCTGCTCAGATTGTCGAGGTTAACATGACGGTCTCTCAACAATTGATTCATCATCATAACCATTAACATTACGAGATTATCCACAAAACCACTTCTCATATCAGTGAACACGAGTTCCCTAGTGACTGATTTCAACAGGTATTTCCTGGAGTTCTGGTGAGAAGCAGAGACCAGTGCAGTTGAAGCGGTTTGTTTTGAAAAATATCTCACTGAAGACATTGGTGGATGTGTCGCTGAATATCGTGGATCGGTTGAAGATGGAAATGAACACGGTTGAATGCCGACTCAGTGTTCTTGATGTTCTCAGCTTGCGCACGAAAATGATAAGCGCAGTTCTCGAATCTGGAGAGGCGGTATCGTGGATGCACACTGCTGAGAAAGATATTAATGAAGTTCCAAGGCTGCTCAGATTGTCGAGGTTAACATGACGGTCTCTCAACAATTGATTCATCATCATAACCATTAACATTACGAGATTATCCACAAAACCACTTCTCATATCAGTGAACACGAGTTCCCTAGTGACTGATTTCAACAGGTATTTCCTGGAGTTCTGGTGAGAAGCAGAGACCAGTGCAGTTGAAGCGGTTTGTTTTGAAAAATATCTCACTGAAGATATTGGTGGATGTGTCGCTGAATATCGTGGATCGGTTGAAGATGGAAATGAACACGGTTGAATGCCGACTCAGTGTTCTTGATGTTCTCAGCTTGCGCACGAAAATGATAAGCGCAGTTCTCGAATCTGGAGAGGCGGTATCGTGGATGCACACTGCTGAGAAAGATATTAATGAAGTTCCAAGGCTGCTCAGATTGTCGAGGTTAACATGACGGTCTCTCAACAATTGATTCATCATCATAACCATTAACATTACGAGATTATCCACAAAACCACTTCTCATATTACTCAACACGAGCTCACTAGTGACTGAATTCAATAGGTATTTCCTGGAGTTCTGGTGAGAAGCAGAGACCATTACAGTTGAAGCGGTTTGTTTTGAAAAATATCTCACTGAAGACATTGGTGGATGTGTCGCTGAATATCGTGGATCGGTTGAAGATGGAAATGAACACGGTTGGATGCCGACTCAGTGTTCTTGATGTTCTCAGCTTGCGCACGAAAATGATAAGCGCAGTTCTCGAATCTGGAGAGGCGGTGTCGTGGATGCACACTGCTGAGAAAGATATTAATGAAGTTCCAAGGCTGCTCAGATTGTCGAGGTTAACATGACGGTCTCTCAACAATTGATTCATCATCATAACCATTAACATTACGAGATTATCCACAAAACCACTTCTCATATTACTCAACACGAGCTCACTAGTGACTGGATTCAATAGGTATTTCCTGGAGTTCTGGTGAGAAGCAGAGACCAGTGCAGTTGAAGCGGTTTGTTTTGAAAAATATCTCACTGAAGACATTGGTGGATGTGTCGCTGAATATCGTGGATCGGTTGAAGATGGAAATGAACACGGTTGGATGCCGACTCAGTGTTCTTGATGTTCTCAGCTTGCGCACGAAAATGATAAGCGCAGTTCTCGAATCTGGAGAGGCGGTGTCGTGGATGCACACTGCTGAGAAAGATATTAATGAAGTTCCAAGGCTGCTCAGATTGTCGAGGTTAACATGACGGTCTCTCAACAATTGATTCATCATCATAACCATTAACATTACGAGATTATCCACAAAACCACTTCTCATATTACTCAACACGAGCTCACTAGTGACTGGATTCAATAGGTATTTCCTGGAGTTCTGGTGAGAAACAGAGACCAGTACAGTTGAAGCGGTTTGTTTTGAAAAATATCTCACTGAAGACATTGGTGGATGTGTCGCTGAATATCGTGGATCGGTTGAAGATGGAAATGAACACGGTTGGATGCCGACTCAGTGTTCTTGATGTTCTCAGCTTGCGCACGAAAATGATAAGCGCA
>NW_017386442.1:2934-4604 GCF_000237925.1 Schistosoma mansoni
GAATCTGGAGAGGCGGTATCGTGGATGCACACTGCTGAGAAAGATATTAATGAGTTCCAAGGCTGCTCAGATTGTCGAGGTTAACATGACGGTCTCTCAACAATTGATTCATCATCATAACCATTAACATTACGAGATTATCCACAAAACCACTTCTCATATCAGTGAACACGAGCTCACTAGTGACTGGATTCAATAGGTATTTCCTGGAGTTCTGGTGAGAAGCAGAGACTAGTACAGTTGAAGCGGTTTGTTTTGAAAAATATCTCACTGAAGACATTGGTGGATGTGTCGCTGAATATCGTGGATCGGTTGAAGATGGAAATGAACACGGTTGGATGCCGACTCAGTGTTCTTGATGTTCTCAGCTTGCGCACGAAAATGATAAGCGCAGTTCTCGAATCTGGAGAGGCGGTATCGTGGATGCACACTGCTGAGAAAGATATTAATGAAGTTCCAAGGCTGCTCAGATTGTCGAGGTTAACATGACGGTCTCTCAACAATTGATTCATCATCATAACCATTAACATTACGAGATAATCCACAAAACCACCTCTCATATCAGTGAACACGAGCTCACTAGTGACTGACTTCAACAGGTATTTCCTGGAGTTCTGGTGAGAAGCAGAGATCGGTGCAGTTGAAGCGGTTTGTTTTGAAAAATATCTCACTGAAGACATTGGTGGATGTGTCGCTGAATATCGTGGATCGGTTGAAGATGGAAATGAACACGGTTGGATGCCGACTCAGTGTTCTTGATGTTCTCAGCTTGCGCACGAAAATGATAAGCGCAGTTCTCGAATCTGGAGAGGCGGTATCGTGGATGCACACTGCTGAGAAAGATATAAATGAAGTTCCAAGGCTGCTCAGATTGTCGAGATTAACAAGGCGGTCTCTCAACAATTGATTCATCATCATAACCATTAACATTACGAGATATCCACAAAACCACTTCTCATATTACTCAACACGAGCTCACTAGTGACTGGATTCAATAGGTATTTCCTGGAGTTCTGGTGAGAAGCAGAGACCAGTGCAGTTGAAGCGGTTTGTTTTGAAAAATATCTCACTGAAGACATTGGTGGATGTGTCGCTGAATATCGTGGATCGGTTGAAGATGGAAATGAACACGGTTGGATGCCGACTCAGTGTTCTTGATGTTCTCAGCTTGCGCACGAAAATGATAAGCGCAGTTCTCGAATCTGGAGAGGCGGTATCGTGGATGCACACTGCTGAGAAAGATATTAATGAAGTTCCAAGGCTGCTCAGATTGTCGAGGTTAACATGACGGTCTCTCAACAATTGATTCATCATCATAACCATTAACATTACGAGATTATCCACAAAACCACTTCTCATATTACTCAACACGAGCTCACTAGTGACTGGATTCAATAGGTATTTCCTGGAGTTCTGGTGAGAAGCAGAGACTAGTACAGTTGAAGCGGTTTGTTTTGAAAAATATCTCACTGAAGACATTGGTGGATGTGTCGCTGAATATCGTGGATCGGTTGAAGATGGAAATGAACACGGTTGTGGATGCCGACTCAGTGTTCTTGATGTTCTCAGCTTGCGCACGAAAATGATAAGCGCTGTTCTCGAATCTGGAGAGGCGGTATCGTGGATGCACACTGCTGAGAAAGATATTAATGAAGTTCCAAGGCTGCTCA
>NW_017386442.1:4804-6199 GCF_000237925.1 Schistosoma mansoni
AAGATGGAAATGAACACGGTTGGATGCCGACTCAGTGTTCTTGATGTTCTCAGCTTGCGCACGAAAATGATAAGCGCAGTTTTCGAATCTGGAGAGGCGGTATCGTGGATGCACACTGCTGAGAAAGATATTAATGAAGTTCCAAGGCTGCTCAGATTGTCGAGGTTAACATGACGGTCTCTCAACAATTGATTCATCATCATAACCATTAACATTACGAGATTATCCACAAAACCACTTCTCATATTACTCAACACGAGTTCACTAGTGACTGGATTCAATAGGTATTTCCTGGAGTTCTGGTGAGAAGCAGAGACCAGTGCAGTTGAAGCGGTTTGTTTTGAAAAATATCTCACTGAAGATATTGGTGGATGTGTCGCTGAATATCGTGGATCGGTTGAAGATGGAAATGAACACGGTTGGATGCCGACTCAGTGTTCTTGATGTTCTCAGCTTGCGCACGAAAATGATAAGCGCAGTTCTCGAATCTGGAGAGGCGGTATCGTGGATGCACACTGCTGAGAAAGATATTAATGAAGTTCCAAGGCTGCTCAGATTGTCGAGGTTAACATGACGGTCTCTCAACAATTGATTCATCATCATAACTATTAACATTACGAGATTATCCACAAAACCACTTCTCATATCAGTGAACACGGGTTCCCTAGTGACTGATTTCAACAGGTATTTCCTGGAGTTCTGGTGAGAAGCAGAGACCAGTGCAGTTGAAGCGGTTTGTTTTGAAAAATATCTCACTGAAGATATTGGTGGATGTGTCGCTGAATATCGTGGATCGGTTGAAGATGGAAATGAACACGGTTGGATGCCGACTCAGTGTTCTTGATGTTCTCAGCTTGCGCACGAAAATGATAAGCGCAGTTCTCGAATCTGGAGAGGCGGTATCGTGGATGCACACTGCTGAGAAAGATATTAATGAAGTTCCAAGGCTGCTCAGATTGTCGAGGTTCACATGACGGTCTCTCAACAATTGATTCATCATCCTAACCATTAACATTACGAGATTATCCACTAAACCACTTCTCATATCAGTGAACACGAGTTCACTAGTGACTGCATTCAATAGGTATTTCCTGGAGTTCTGGTGAGAAACAGAGACCAGTACAGTTGAAGCGGTTTGTTTTGAAAAATATCTCACTGAAGACATTGGTGGATGTGTCGCTGAATATCGTGGATCGGTTGAAGATGGAAATGAACACGGTTGGATGCCGACTCAGTGTTCTTGATGTTCTCAGCTTGCGCACGAAAATGATAAGCGCACTTCTCGAATCTGGAGAGGCGGTATCGTGGATGCACACTGCTGAGAAAGATATTAATGAAGTTCCAAGGCTGCTCAGATTGTCGAGGTTAACATGACGGTCTCTCAACAATTGATTC
>NW_017386442.1:6399-7627 GCF_000237925.1 Schistosoma mansoni
AGATTATCCACAAAACCACTTTCTCATATTACTCAACACGAGCTCACTAGTGACTGGACTTAATAGGTATTTCCTGGAGTTCTGGTGAGAAGCAGAGACCAGTACAGTTGAAGCGGTTTGTTTTGAAAAATATCTCACTGAAGACATTGGTGGATGTGTCGCTGAATATCGTGGATCGGTTGAAGATGGAAATGAACACGGTTGGATGCCGACTCAGTGTTCTTGATGTTCTCAGCTTGCGCACGAAAATGATAAGCGCAGTTTTCGAATCTGGAGAGGCGGTATCGTGGATGCACACTGCTGAGAAAGATGGCAATAAACTTCAAAGGCCAATCGGGTTATCGAGGTCAATATGACGGTCTCTCAACAATTGATTCATCATCATAACCATTAACATTACGAGATTATCCACAAAACCACTTCTCATATTACTCAACACGAGCTCACTAGTGACTGGATTCAATAGGTATTTCCTGGAGTTCTGGTGAGAAGCAGAGACCAGTGCAGTTGAAGCGGTTTGTTTTGAAAAATATCTCACTGAAGACATTGGTGGATGTGTCGCTGAATATCGTGGATCGGTTGAAGATGGAAATGAACACGGTTGGATGCCGACTCAGTGTTCTTGATGTTCTCAGCTTGCGCACGAAAATGATAAGCGCAGTTTTCGAATCTGGAGAGGCGGTATCGTGGATGCACACTGCTGAGAAAGATATTAATGAAGTTCCAAGGCTGCTCAGATTGTCGAGGTTAACATGACGGTCTCTCAACAATTGATTCATCATCATAACCATTAACATTACGAGATTATCCACAAAACCACTTCTCATATCAGTGAACACGAGCTCACTAGTGACTGGATTCAATAGGTATTTCCTGGAGTTCTGGTGAGAAGCAGAGACCAGTACAGTTGAAGCGGTTTGTTTTGAAAAATATCTCACTGAAGACATTGGTGGATGTGTCGCTGAATATCGTGGATCGGTTGAAGATGGAAATGAACACGGTTGGATGCCGACTCAGTGTTCTTGATGTTCTCAGCTTGCGCACGAAAATGATAAGCGCAAGTTTTCGAATCTGGAGAGGCGGTATCGTGGATGCACACTGCTGAGAAAGATATTAATGAAGTTCCAAGGCTGCTCAGATTGTCGAGGTTAACATGACGGTCTCTCAACAATTGATTCATCATCATAACTATTAACATTACGAGATTATCCACAAAACCACTTCTCAT
>NW_017386442.1:7827-9555 GCF_000237925.1 Schistosoma mansoni
TTTGAAAAATATCTCACTGAATACATTGGTGGATGTGTCGCTGAATATCGCGGATCGGTTGAAGATGGAAATGAACACGGTTGGATGCCGACTCAAAGTGTTTCTTGATGTTCTCGAGCTTGCGCACGAACAATGATAAGCTGCAGTTTCTCGAATCTGGAGAGGCGGGTATTCGTGGGATCGCACCTCTTGCTGCAGTAAAGATATTAATGAAGTTCCAAGGCTGCTCAGATTGTCGAGGTTAACATGACGGTCTCTCAACAATTGATTCATCATCATAACCATTAACATTACGAGATTATCCACAAAACCACTTCTCTATCAGTGAACACGAGTTCACTAGTGACTGGATTCAATAGGTATTTCCTGGAGTTCTGGTGAGAAGCAGAGACCAGTACAGTTGAAGCGGTTTGTTTTGAAAAATATCTCACTGAAGACATTGGTGGATGTGTCGCTGAATATCGTGGATCGGTTGAAGATGGAAATGAACACGGTTGGATGCCGACTCAGTGTTCTTGATGTTCTCAGCTTGCGCACGAAAATGATAAGCGCAGTTCTCGAATCTGGAGAGGCGGTATCGTGGATGCACACTGCTGAGAAAGATATTAATGAAGTTCCAAGGCTGCTCAGATTGTCGAGGTTAACATGACGGTCTCTCAACAATTGATTCATCATCATAACCATTAACATTACGAGATTATCCACAAAACCACTTCTCATATTACTCAACACGAGTTCACTAGTGACTGATTTCAACAGGTATTTCCTGGAGTTCTGGTGAGAAGCAGAGACCAGTGCAGTTGAAGCGGTTTGTTTTGAAAAATATCTCACTGAAGACTATTGGTGGATGTGTCGCTGAATATCGTGGATCGGTTGGAGATGGAAATGAACACGGTTGGATGCCGACTCAGTGTTCTTGATGTTCTCAGCTTGCGCACGAAAATGATAAGCGCAGTTTTCGAATCTGGAGAGGCGGTATCGTGGATGCACAATGCTGAGAAAGATATTAATGAAGTTCCAAGGCTGCTCAGATTGTCGAGGTTAACATGACGGTCTCTCAACAATTGATTCATCATCATAACCATTAACATTACGAGACTATCCGCAAAACCACTGCTCAAATTAGTCAACACGAGCTCACTAGTGACTGATTTCAACAGGTATTTCCTGGAGTTCTGGTGAGAAGCAGAGACCAGTGCAGTTGAAGCGGTTTGTTTTGAAAAAAATATCTCACTGAAGATATTGGTGGATGTGTCGCTGAATATCGTGGATCGGTTGAAGATGGAAATGAACACGGTTGGATGCCGACTCAGTGTTCTTGATGTTCTCAGCTTGCGCACGAAAATGATAAGCGCAGTTTTCGAATCTGGAGAGGCGGTATCGTGGATGCACACTGCTGAGAAAGATATTAATGAAGTTCCAAGGCTGCTCAGATTGTCGAGGTTAACATGACGGTCTCTCAACAATTGATTCATCATCATAACCATTAACATTACGAGATTATCCACAAAACCACTGCTCATATTAGTCAACACGAGCTCACTAGTGACTGATTTCAACAGGTATTTCCTGGAGTTCTGGTGAGAAGCAAAGACCAGTGCAGTTGAAGCGGTTTGTTTTGAAAAATATCTCACTGAAGATATTGGTGGATGTGTCGGTGAATATCGTGGATTGGTTGAAGATGGAAATGAACACGGTTGGATGCCGACTCAGTGTTCTTGATGTTCT
>NW_017386441.1:0-6499 GCF_000237925.1 Schistosoma mansoni
AATCGTCAGCTGCATCCTGCCTGTCACTATATCCCGTATCTGTCCTGGGCCTTCTTTCCTAGTTCTATCCAGTTTTTGTTCATTCTTCTCATGTCAGTCTCTATTTCTTGGCGTATTGTGTTCTTTGGTCTTCCTCTTCTCCTTTGACCTTCAGGATTCCATGTAAGGGCTTGTCTTGTGACGCAGTTAGCTGATTTCCTCAAGGTGTGCCCAATCCACTTCCAGCACTTCTTCCTGATTTCTTCCTCTGCTGGAATCTGGTTTGTTGTCTCCCACAGTAACTTGTTGCTGATAGTGTCTGGCCATCGGATCTGAAGTATCTTGCGTAGACAGCTGTTAGTAAACACTTGTATCTTCTGGACAATGGCTTTGGTAGTTCTCCACGTCTCCGCTCTATACAGTAGAACTGTCTCCACATTTGTATTGAAAATTCTAACCTTGGTGTTGGTTGACAATTGTTTTGAGCTCCAGATGTTTTTCAGTTGCAATTATGCTGCTCTTGCTTTGCCGATCCGCGACCTCACATCTGCATCTGATTCACCGTGTTCATCAACGATGCTGCCCAGATATGTAAAAATGGTTTCCACATCCTACAAAGCTTCTCCGTCAAGTGCAATTTGATTGGTGCATATTGTATTGTATCGGAGAGTCTTGCTTTTCTCTTTGTTTATATTGAGACCTACTGCTGCTGAGGCTGCTGCTACGCTGGTCGTTTTCTCCTTCATTTGTTGTTGCGTTTGTGATAGAAGAGCAAGATCATCCGCGAAGTCTAAATCGTCAAGCTGCATCCTGCCTGTCCACTATATCCCGTATCTGTCCTGGGCCTTCTTTCCTAGTTCTATCCAGTTTTTGTTCATTCTTCTCATGTCAGTCTCTATTTCTTGGCGTATTGTGTTCTTTGGTCTTCCACTTCCCCTTTGACCTTCAGGATTCCATGTAAGGGCTTGTCTTGTGACGCAGTTAGCTGATTTCCTCAAGGTGTGCCCAATCCACTTCCAGCGCTTCTTCCTGATTTCTTCCTCTGCTGGAATCTGGTTTGTTGTCTCCCACAGTAACTTGTTGCTGATAGTGTCTGGCCATCGGATCTGAAGTATCTTGCGTAGACAGCTGTTAGTAAACACTTGTATCTTCTGGACAATGGCTTTGGTAGTTCTCCACGTCTCCGCTCTATACAGTAGAACTGTCTCCACATTTGTATTGAAAATTCTAACCTTGGTGTTGGTTGACAATTGTTTTGAGCTCCAGATGTTTTTCAGTTGCAATTATGCTGCTCTTGCTTTGCCGATCCGCGACCTCACATCTGCATCTGATTCACCGTGTTCATCAACGATGCTGCCCAGATATGTAAAAATGGTTTCCACATCCTCCAAAGCTTCTCCGTCAAGTGTAATTTGATTGGTGCATATTGTATTGTATCGGAGAGTCTTGCTTTTCTCTTTGTTTATATTGAGACCTACTGCTGCTGAGGCTGCTGCTACGCTGGTCGTTTTCTCCTTCATTTGTTGTTGCGTTTGTGATAGAAGAGCAAGATCATCCGCGAAGTCTAAATCGTCAAGCTGCATCCTGCCTGTCCACTATATCCCGTATCTGTCCTGGGCCTTCTTTCCTAGTTCTATCCAGTTTTTGTTCATTCTTCTCATGTCAGTCTCTATTTCTTGGCGTATTGTGTTCTTTGGTCTTCCTCTTCTCCTTTGACCTTCAGGATTCCATGTAAGGGCTTGTCTTGTGACGCGGTTAGCTGATTTCCTACAGGTGTGCCCAATCCACTTCCAGCGCTTCTTCCCCTGATTCTCTCTGCTGGAATCTGGTTACGTGTCTCCCACAGTAACTTGTTGCTGATAGTGTCTGGCCATCGGATCTGAAGTATCTTGCGTAGACAGCTGTTAGTAAACACTTGTATCTTCTGGACAATGGCTTTGGTAGTTCTCCACGTCTCCGCTCTATACAGTAGAACTGTCTCCACATTTGTATTGAAAATTCTAACCTTGGTGTTGGTTGACAATTGTTTTGAGCTCCAGATGTTTTTCAGTTGCAATTATGCTGCTCTTGCTTTGCCGATCCGCGACCTCACATCTGCATCTGATTCACCGTGTTCATCAACGATGCTGCCCAGATATGTAAAAATGGTTTCCACATCCTCCAAAGCTTCTCCGTCAAGTGTAATTTGATTGGTGCATATTGTATTGTATCGGAGAGTCTTGCTTTTCTCTTTGTTTATATTGAGACCTACTGCTGCTGAGGCTGCTGCTACGCTGGTCGTTTTCTCCTTCATTTGTTGTTGCGTTTGTGATAGAAGAGCAAGATCATCCGCGAAGTCTAAATCGTCAAGCTGCATCCTGCCTGTCCACTATATCCCGTATCTGTCCTGGGCCTTCTTTCCTAGTTCTATCCAGTTTTTGTTCATTCTTCTCATGTCAGTCTCTATTTCTTGGCGTAATGTGTTCTTTGGTCTTCCTCTTCTCCTTTGACCTCCAGGATTCCATGTAAGGGCTTGTCTTGTGACGCGGTTAGCTGATTTCCTCAAGGTGTGCCCAATCCACTTCCAGCGCTTCTTCCTGATTTCTTCCTCTGCTGGAATCTGGTTTGTTGTCTCCCACAGTAACTTGTTGCTGATAGTGTCTGGCCATCGGATCTGAAGTATCTTGCGTAGACAGCTGTTAGTAAACACTTGTATCTTCTGGACAATGGCTTTGGTAGTTCTCCACGTCTCCGCTCTATACAGTAGAACTGTCTCCACATTTGTATTGAAAATTCTAACCTTGGTGTTGGTTGACAATTGTTTTGAGCTCCAGATGTTTTTCAGTTGCAATTATGCTGCTCTTGCTTTGCCGATCCGCGACCTCACATCTGCATCTGATTCACCGTGTTCATCAACGATGCTGCCCAGATATGTAAAAATGGTTTCCACATCCTCCAAAGCTTCTCCGTCAAGTGTAATTTGATTGGTGCATATTGTATTGTATCGGAGAGTCTTGCTTTTCTCTTTGTTTATATTGAGACCTACTGCTGCTGAGGCTGCTGCTACGCTGGTCGTTTTCTCCTTCATTTGTTGTTGCGTTTGTGATAGAAGAGCAAGATCATCCGCGAAGTCTAAATCGTCAAGCTGCATCCTGCCTGTCCACTATATCCCGTATCTGTCCTGGGCCTTCTTTCCTAGTTCTATCCAGTTTTTGTTCATTCTTCTCATGTCAGTCTCTATTTCTTGGCGTAATGTGTTCTTTGGTCTTCCTCTTCTCCTTTGACCTTCAGGATTCCATGTAAGGGCTTGTCTTGTGACGCGGTTAGCTGATTTCCTCAAGGTGTGCCCAATCCACTTCCAGCGCTTCTTCCTGATTTCTTCCTCTGCTGGAATCTGGTTTGTTGTCTCCCACAGTAACTTGTTGCTGATAGTGTCTGGCCATCGGATCTGAAGTATCTTGCGTAGACAGCTGTTAGTAAACACTTGTATCTTCTGGACAATGGCTTTGGTAGTTCTCCACGTCTCCGCTCTATACAGTAGAACTGTCTCCACATTTGTATTGAAAATTCTAACCTTGGTGTTGGTTGACAATTGTTTTGAGCTCCAGATGTTTTTCAGTTGCAATTATGCTGCTCTTGCTTTGCCGATCCGCGACCTCACATCTGCATCTGATTCACCGTGTTCATCAACGATGCTGCCCAGATATGTAAAAATGGTTTCCACATCCTCCAAAGCTTCTCCGTCAAGTGTAATTTGATTGGTGCATATTGTATTGTATCGGAGAGTCTTGCTTTTCTCTTTGTTTATATTGAGACCTACTGCTGCTGAGGCTGCTGCTACGCTGGTCGTTTTCTCGGTTCATTGTTGTGATCGTTAGTGATAGAAGAGCAAGATCATCCGCGAAGTCTAAATCGTCAAGCTGCATCCTGCCTGTCCACTATATCCCGTATCTGTCCTGGGCCTTCTTTCCTAGTTCTATCCAGTTTTTGTTCATTATTCTCATGTCTGTCTCTATTTCTTGGCGTATTGTGTTCTTTGGTCTTCCTCTTCTCCTTTGACCTTCAGGATTCCATGTAAGGGCTTGTCTTGTGACGCAGTTAGCTGATTTCCTCAAGGTGTGCCCAATCCACTTCCAGCGCTTCTTCCTGATATCTTCCTCTGCTGGAATCTGGTTTGTTGTCTCCCACAGTAACTTGTTGCTGATAGTGTCTGGCCATCGGATCTGAAGTATCTTGCGTAGACAGCTGTTAGTAAACACTTGTATCTTCTGGACAATGGCTTTGGTAGTTCTCCACGTCTCCGCTCTATACAGTAGAACTGTCTCCACATTTGTATTGAAAATTCTAACCTTGGTGTTGGTTGACAATTGTTTTGAGCTCCAGATGTTTTTCAGTTGCAATTATGCTGCTCTTGCTTTGCCGATCCGCGACCTCACATCTGCATCTGATTCACCGTGTTCATCAACGATGCTGCCCAGATATGTAAAAATGGTTTCCACATCCTCCAAAGCTTCTCCGTCAAGTGCAATTTGATTGGTGCATATTGTATTGTATCGGAGAGTCTTGCTTTTCTCTTTGTTTATATTGAGACCTACTGCTGCTGAGGCTGCTGCTACGCTGGTCGTTTTCTCCTTCATTTGTTGTTGCGTTTGTGATAGAAGAGCAAGATCATCCGCGAAGTCTAAATCGTCAAGATGCATCCTGCCTGTCCACTATATCCCGTATCTGTCCTGGGCCTTCTTTCCTAGTTCTATCCAGTTTTTGTTCATTCTTCTCATGTCAGTCTCTATTTCTTGGCGTAATGTGTTCTTTGGTCTTCCTCTTCTCCTTTGACCTTCAGGATTCCATGTAAGGGCTTGTCTTGTGACGCAGTTAGCTGATTTCCTCAAGGTGTGCCCAATCCACTTCCAGCACTTCTTCCTGATTTCTTCCTCTGCTGGAATCTGGTTTGTTGTCTCCCACAGTAACTTGTTGCTGATAGTGTCTGGCCATCGGATCTGAAGTATCTTGCGTAGACAGCTGTTAGTAAACACTTGCATCTTCTGGACAATGGCTTTGGTAGTTCTCCACGTCTCCGCTCTATACAGTAGAACTGTCTCCACATTTGTATTGAAAATTCTAACCTTGGTGTTGGTTGACAATTGTTTTGAGCTCCAGATGTTTTTCAGTTGCAATTATGCTGCTCTTGCTTTGCCGATCCGCGACCTCACATCTGCATCTGATTCACCGTGTTCATCAACGATGCTGCCCAGATATGTAAAAATGGTTTCCACATCCTCCAAAGCTTCTCCGTCAAGTGTAATTTGATTGGTGCATATTGTATTGTATCGGAGAGTCTTGCTTTTCTCTTTGTTTATATTGAGACCTACTGCTGCTGAGGCTGCTGCTACGCTGGTCGTTTTCTCCTTCATTTGTTGTTGCGTTTGTGATAGAAGAGCAAGATCATCCGCGAAGTCTAAATCGTCAAGCTGCATCCTGCCTGTCCCTATATCCCGTATCTGTCCTGGGTCTTCTTTCCTAGTTCTATCCAGTTTTTGTTCATTCTTCTCATGTCAGTCTCTATTTCTTGGCGTAATGTGTTCTTTGGTCTTCCTCTTCTCCTTTGACCTCCAGGATTCCATGTAAGGGCTTGTCTTGTGACGCGGTTAGCTGATTTCCTCAAGGTGTGCCCAATCCACTTCCAGCGCTTCTTCCTGATTTCTTCCTCTGCTGGAATCTGGTTTGTTGTCTCCCACAGTAACTTGTTGCTGATAGTGTCTGGCCATCGGATCTGAAGTATCTTGCGTAGACAGCTGTTAGTAAACACTTGTATCTTCTGGACAATGGCTTTGGTAGTTCTCCACGTCTCCGCTCTATACAGTAGAACTGTCTCCACATTTGTATTGAAAATTCTAACCTTGGTGTTGGTTGACAATTGTTTTGAGCTCCAGATGTTTTTCAGTTGCAATTATGCTGCTCTTGCTTTGCCGATCCGCGACCTCACATCTGCATCTGATTCACCGTGTTCATCAACGATGCTGCCCAGATATGTAAAAATGGTTTCCACATCCTCCAAAGCTTCTCCGTCAAGTGTAATTTGATTGGTGCATATTGTATTGTATCGGAGAGTCTTGCTTTTCTCTTTGTTTATATTGAGACCTACTGCTGCTGAGGCTGCTGCTACGCTGGTCGTTTTCTCCTTCATTTGTTGTTGCGTTTGTGATAGAAGAGCAAGATCATCCGCGAAGTCTAAATCGTCAAGCTGCATCCTGCCTGTCCACTATATCCCGTATCTGTCCTGGGCCTTCTTTCCTAGTTCTATCCAGTTTTTGTTCATTCTTCTCATGTCAGTCTCTATTTCTTGGCGTAATGTGTTCTTTGGTCTTCCTCTTCTCCTTTGACCTTCAGGATTCCATGTAAGGGCTTGTCTTGTGACGCAGTTAGCTGATTTCCTCAAGGTGTGCCCAATCCACTTCCAGCACTTCTTCCTGATTTCTACCTCTGCTGGAATCTGGTTTGTTGTCTCCCCACCAGTAACTTGTTGCTGATATAGTGTCTGGCC
>NW_017386441.1:6699-9041 GCF_000237925.1 Schistosoma mansoni
AGAGTCTTGCTTTTCTCTTAGTTATATTGAGACCTACTGCTGCTGAGGCTGCTGCTACGCTGGTCGTTTTCTCCTCCATTTGTTGTTGCGTTTGTGATAGAAGAGCAAGATCATCCGCGAAGTCTAAATCGTCAAGCTGCATCCTGCCTGTCCACTATATCCCGTATCTGTCCTGGGCCTTCTTTCCTAGTTCTATCCAGTTTTTGTTCATTCTTCTCATGTCAGTCTCTATTTCTTGGCGTAATGTGTTCTTTGGTCTTCCTCTTCTCCTTTGACCTCCAGGATTCCATGTAAGGGCTTGTCTTGTGACGCAGTTAGCTGATTTCCTCAAGGTGTGCCCAATCCACTTCCAGCACTTCTTCCTGATTTCTTCCTCTGCTGGAATCTGGTTTGTTGTCTCCCACAGTAACTTGTTGCTGATAGTGTCTGGCCATCGGATCTGAAGTATCTTGCGTAGACAGCTGTTAGTAAACACTTGTATCTTCTGGACAATGGCTTTGGTAGTTCTCCACGTCTCCGCTCTATACAGTAGAACTGTCTCCACATTTGTATTGAAAATTCTAACCTTGGTGTTGGTTGACAATTGTTTTGAGCTCCAGATGTTTTTCAGTTGCAATTATGCTGCTCTTGCTTTGCCGATCCGCGACCTCACATCTGCATCTGATTCACCGTGTTCATCAACGATGCTGCCCAGATATGTAAAAATGGTTTCCACATCCTCCAAAGCTTCTCCGTCAAGTGTAATTTGACTGGTGCATATTGTATTGTATCGGAGAGTCTTGCTTTTCTCTTTGTTTATATTGAGACCTACTGCTGCTGAGGCTGCTGCTACGCTGGTCGTTTTCTCCTCCATTTGTTGTTGCGTTTGTGATAGAAGAGCAAGATCATCCGCGAAGTCTAAATCGTCAAGCTGCATCCTGCCTGTCCACTGTATCCCGTATCTGTCCTGGGCCTTCTTTCCTAGTTCTATCCAGTTTTTGTTCATTCTTCTCATGTCTGTCTCTATTTCTTGGCGTATTGTGTTCTTTGGTCTTCCTCTTCTCCTTTGACCTTCAGGATTCCATGTAAGGGCTTGTCTTGTGACGCAGTTAGCTGATTTCCTCAAGGTGTGCCCAATCCACTTCCAGCACTTCTTCCTGATTTCTTCCTCTGCTGGAATCTGGTTTGTTGTCTCCCACAGTAACTTGTTGCTGATAGTGTCTGGCCATCGGATCTGAAGTATCTTGCGTAGACAGCTGTTAGTAAACACTTGTATCTTCTGGACAATGGCTTTGGTAGTTCTCCACGTCTCCGCTCTATACAGTAGAACTGTCTCCACATTTGTATGGAAAATTCTAACCTTGGTGTTGGTTGACAATTGTTTTGAGCTCCAGATGATTTTCAGTTGCAATTATGCTGCTCTTGCTTTGCCGATCCGCGACCTCACATCTGCATCTGATTCACCGTGTTCATCAACGATGCTGCCCAGATATGTAAAAATGGTTTCCACATCCTCCAAAGCTTCTCCGTCAAGTGTAATTTGATTGGTGCATATTGTATTGTATCGGAGAGTCTTGCTTTTCTCTTTGTTTATATTGAGACCTACTGCTGCTGAGGCTGCTGCTACGCTGGTCGATTTCTCCTTCATTTGTTGTTGCGTTTGTGATAGAAGAGCAAGATCATCCGCGAAGTCTAAATCGTCAAGCTGCATCCTGCCTGTCCACTATATCCCGTATCTGTCCTGGGCCTTCTTTCCTAGTTCTATCCAGTTTTTGTTCATTCTTCTCATGTCTGTCTCTATTTCTTGGCGTAATGTGTTCTTTGGTCTTCCTCTTCTCCTTTGACCTTCAGGATTCCATGTAAGGGCTTGTCTTGTGACGCAGTTAGCTGATTTCCTCAAGGTGTGCCCAATCCACTTCCAGCACTTCTTCCTGATTTCTTCCTCTGCTGGAATCTGGTTTGTTGTCTCCCACAGTAACTTGTTGCTGATAGTGTCTGGCCATCGGATCTGAAGTATCTTGCGTAGACAGCTGTTAGTAAACACTTGTATCTTCTGGACAATGGCTTTGGTAGTTCTCCACGTCTCCGCTCTATACAGTAGAACTGTCTCCACATTTGTATTGAAAATTCTAACCTTGGTGTTGGTTGACAATTGTTTTGAGCTCCAGATGTTTTTCAGTTGCAATTATGCTGCTCTTGCTTTGCCGATCCGCGACCTCACATCTGCATCTGATTCACCGTGTTCATCAACGATGCTGCCCGAGATAGTAAACAGGGTTTGCACATCTTCAGTAGCTTGTCCGTCAAGTGACTCCGACTGGCCCATACCGTATTGATCAAATGAGTCGAGCGTGTCTCGCAGT
>NW_017386440.1:0-8888 GCF_000237925.1 Schistosoma mansoni
TGAGGAGTCCCATACTAGGAAAAAACGGTCTTCCAGTACCTCCAGGTTCTCAGTGATGGTCTAGCTTAAATCGACGGATGAATTAAACTGTTAAAATTACTACAATCTCCAGAAACCCCCATTCTGATAGTAACAATTTGTTTGTTTTTGTATTATTATTTTTTATTACTATCGTGTCTGTATGATCATGTGTGGTTGATCACAGGTTACAGTCTACGTACATATCCCTCTCTTGACCTTAATTGTTAGTTGCTTAAATCGTTCGATGATATATATACATATATGCATGCTTGAATGTTATTAATTGATTCGACTGTCAATTCAACTTTGAATTTGCCTTCTCGCTAGCGAACATTAGCTTTTCTGCTCTAATTCGCTTGATGTGCTTATGGCTCAGTGATCTGTGCAATTCAATAATAAACTGTAGCCGGCGTTTAGGGTTGCCTTCTGAATTCATACACCGTTGGGATTTATCGAATAAAGGTTATCAGAGCGATTGATGTACGACGCCTAAGAAATTATTTTCAAGCTTATCTACTGTAATGTATATAATCTGATATTTATTGAATGATGATCTCACATGAAATCGTTTACGTACTAATGATCATCATGGTTGTTGATAAGAAGTCACACAACGTTATATTAATTTAAAAATGTTTAGTAACCATGAGTTGATGACATATAATCTCATTCGGTTGTTAATAAATAACATACTATGGCAAAGTGATGGTTTGAAAATACTACCTGAATAACTTGACATTTCTACTAACATCAACTTAGGTTCTACATTGTGAGGAGTCTTTTATTTGTTAAACGATCTCTGACAAAATGCATTCATTGAATATCTATTCGCTTAGCAATAATAGGTACAGTATAGTTCGAATTGGGAAACAAATTGACCTATTCATTCTATATTTTCTAAACCAGAGAAACTGTGGCTATTGGAGATCAACGTTGTTGAGTGTGCGACAGTTATCCCATTTAGTTTCTCTACATATTTGAAATGTTTACTATTAGTTACTTTCAAGTTCTATAACTTTCCAACTTACTTAGATCAGATAAACAAAATTCTTAATTTTGACTGTCCAGTTAGATCATTTGCGATTATCTCCGATCGCCTAAGGTGGATAACTGTCTTACATACGACATAGATGAACACCACTAATCAAAGCTTCTCACTAGAACTTTAGGAATCGTGTCCTGAATCTAGTCACTAGTGAGCATATGATTCAGAGTCATACTGACAAACTGTGCCTTGTGGAGATAAACTTTGTTGAATGTGCGACAGTTATCCCATCTAGTTTCTCTACATATTTGAAATGTTTACTATTAGTCACTTTCAAGTTCTATAACTTTCCAACTTTCTTAGATCAGATAAACAAAATTCTTATTTTCAACTATCAAGTTAGATCACTTGGAAAACTTACTCAGAATTATAGGGTCAAGTGGCACACTTATCTGGTAGTATACATGCTTACCCTTGATCAATTGTCGATACTGTGCGATTATCTTCTATCGCCTAAGGTGAATGTCTGTCTTACATACGACACAGACGAACACCACTAATCAAAGCTTCTCACTAGAACTTTAGGAATAGTGTCCTGAGGCTAGTTACTAGTGAGCATATGATTCAGGGTCATACTGGGATCATATTTTAATAATAATAATGATAGTCAAAAATCCGAAATCATAGAGTCAAGAAGTGTTATAACACTTACCAATTTCTCGAACTAGAAGATCTATTCTACTAAACTTCAAATATGATCGCAAATTTATACTCATCTTCTATGTTTCCCATGACAACTATATGTCAATCAATTGTTGTTACTGGTTATCATTGTGATGTATACAAATAAAATGAAGTAAATTATGTGATTAGTATAATAATTTTGACAGTTATCAAGGTATTCTTTGTATGTATGCACTATTTGTTTTGTGATAATTTTCGATGGGTGTCAACTGTTCACATCAACATTTATCTATAACCTAGTGACCTTACCTGGCACATCGCTTGAATTAATCATTACTGAAAAATAAGATCTCAGGTAAACTAAGTTCTATTTTGTAAATCTGTTTATCACCATAATGGGGTTGGTTTTTTTTTAAAAAAAATGCTTTTCTATCAAATAAATAAAATGCAACATCACCTGGAACACCTTTATGGGTAATGTCAGTCCTAAACCTGGGTTAGGAGTGAGAGGGAATGAACAATAGATAAACAACCTCATCTCATAGAAAAAGGACCCCCGCTGTAAAAGCCCATTCTAAATAATACGGGATACTTATTTATTCAAGTATTTCATTTTCATTTTTGCAATAACGAACTGATTTAGCTAGACTACCGCAGGAAACCAGAAAGCATAAAACATCTTCCTCGTCCTATGTAATATACATCCAGGACAACATCAAATCAAACTCCTAACCTTTAGATCATTGAGCTACTCCCTGGTAGTATACATGCTTAACCTTAATCAATTATCGATATTGCGTGATTATCTCCTATCGCCTAAGGTGGATATCTGTCTGACATACGACATAGATGAAAATCACTAGTCAAAACTTCCCACTAGAACTTTAGGAATCGTGTCCTGAGGTTAGTTACTAGTGGGTATATGATTCGGAGTCATACTGATAAACTTTGGCTATTGGAGATCAAGCTTTTTGAATGTACGACAGTTATCCACCGTGGAAGATGAAAGACAGTAGCGTAATATTATGAATCGATGAGCGCAAGAAATGCTCAATGGTCTGGGGTCTAAGTGCTCGTTACGTGACCGAAAGCTCGAAGGTCATGAATGCGCTTTGATTATGAGTCCAATACTTGGCAGGAAAAACTTCTCAGTGAGTTCCGGTTTTCAATGAATGTCAAGATCATCTACAAAGTTAAAAGAACTATCTCAAAAGGAAATCACTCTAGAAACTTGTGTATGTTAGAAGCTTTATTCAACTCACTACTACAAGTTTGATCTGTGTGTTCTAACAAATGCAAGGTCAATCCCCTTTTTTTATAATCATCTTAGGACGCCTTTCTATTATTCAGATTATTTTCATTAGTTATTTGGTTATTCTCCATTTTGTGAGTATTGATTGAACGGATAGTTTTCTTTTACATCTCTATAAGTCACTACTTATTTGTTTTCTTAGCGACTATTACGCGACTCATATAGGACAATTGAAGACATTGTTAAGTGAATGATATCAATCAGCAAGAAACTGTCTGATTTAGATTTCATTTTCGTTTATACTCATTCCTATGACATGCCTAAAATCATCAGGGCACTGTTGCTCTCTGATAATTATATTTGGTAACTATAAATACGATTGTATGGATTACATAAATGACAGCATGAAAAACAACTCGTTAACTGAAACCTGTTCATTTTGTTAATCAAAAATATTTGTGTAAATGTATTTATATGTTACATTAATCTGTGTCAAACTAACCTATTATGTACATTTTTAAGTCACTAACTTCTAGTCTGAGCCATGTTTGTCGATGAAGATTAATTGGTTAGGGTCCGCGTGACTGTTGTAATTTATGGTTGGAGACTATGGGTGACATGGTGCAGAATCGATCACAATGCTGTAGATATATACATTCTTTGTCTTCCCTTAAACCATGAGATTAAAATTACTTTATACCTTTCTTTCTACGATGAACACAGTGGACCTGATGCAGATGTGAAGACGCGGATCGGCAAAGCAACAACAGCATATTTAAAACTGAAGGACATCTGCAACTCAAAACAATTGTCAATCAACACCAAGATCACAGTTTTCAATACAAATGTTAAGACTTTTCTACTGTATGGGGTGGAAACCTGGAGAACAACAAAGGCCAACATCCAGAAGATACAGGTGTTTACCAACAGTTGTCTACGCAAAGTACTTCGGATCGGTTGACCAGACACTATCAGCAAAAACCCACTGTGAGAGAGAACAAACCAGATTTCAGTGGAGGAAGAAGCGCTGGAAGTGGATAGGAAACATATTGAGGAAATCACCCAACTGCATCACAATGCAAGCCCTCACATGGAGTCCTGAAGGCCAAAGTAGGAGAGGAAGACCGATGAACACAATACGCCGGCAAATGGAGACAGACATGAGAAGAATGAACAAAAACTGGATAGAACTAGAAAAGAAGGCCCAGGACAGAGTGGATCGGAGAATGCTGGTCAGCAGCCTATGCTCTATTGGGGGTAACAGGAGTAAGTAAGTAAGTTTCTTTCTACGAACTGATTCTTTCTCCCTATATTGTACCCTTATACCATTGAAGTAACTACTTCTATGAATTCGGTGTTTACTGTTTTGTGCTAATGAGGTATGGCAACTTGGATCGATGAACATATGTGCCTGGTCCTACATTGTAGCTGACTGACTGACATTTTTAAAAATTCAAATTCCTTATACAAAATAAAAGTTGTGTTTACAGTGTTTGATTTCATTTTTGTGTAGAAATGTAATCACATCTTATGAAAAGGAAGTAGTTTAATACAGATTTGCACATTATTTAGACAAAGTAGGAAAGTATCATTTAATCGCCACAAGTAACGAAAGATACCAATTTAGTGTGGCCTTTTATCTAACTCCAATTAAATCTTATTATGATTGTTATCGACGGGCTTGCAAATTTAGTGGCTCTCGTGCATCTGACTAAGGAGAGGATTGGCAAAGCAGGGACAGCATTTCTAGAATCGAGGAACATATGGAACTCAAAACAACTGTCAACTAATTTCAAAGTGAAAATATTCAATACAAACGTCAAGACAGTTCTACTGTACGGAGCTGAAACGTGGAGAACTACTACATCCATCGTCAAGACGGTTCAAGTATTTATAAACAGTTGTCTACGTGAAATACTCAACATTCACTGTCCGGATAATATCAGCAACAGCCTACTGGACAAACCAGCTTCCAGCTGAAGAAGAAATTAGGATTAGGAAAAGACGTTGGAAGTGGATAGACATACATTAAGGAAATCACCAAACTGCATCACGAGGCCAGCCCTAACCTGGAATCCGGAAGGGAAGCGGAAAAGAGGAAGGCTAAAGAACACATTACATCGGGAAATAGAAGCAGATATGAAGAAGATGAATAACAACTGGAAAGAACTGGAAAGGATTGCCCAGGACAGAGTGTAATGGGGAATACTGGTGGGTGGCCTATACTCCTGAACGAAGGGTAGCAGGCGTAAGTAAGTAAGTGTATCTGACTCCAGTTTGATCGTGTGATGATCGTATGAATGATTGTTATGGAAATATAAATACCGCCAACACTCGAATATAATCATCGACTTAAATCGCGTTGGTTAATAACAGAATTAAATCAGTCAAATACGAGAATGAAGTTTGATTACGTATATTTCGTACATTCATTGACCTGGACAGACAGTCAGGGGAACAAAGCGGAGAGGAGAGAGTGAAGTGAAACAAAATGACGCACAGTGGAGAAGGAGAGTGTGAAAACTCACTTTAATCAAGCATTACTCAGTATTTATATTTGCACAAAAAGAAGCTACAGACACATTATGAATAGCCTATATGGGCTTGACATAGTGCTAGCCACTCCAGCAAGATATCGTGGATCGACCGAAGTTAGAAATTCTCAATCTTGGATACCAGATTAATGATCTAAAATCTAAAAGTTCACGTGCGAGACAAAAGGCCCTGAGTTTGATTCCCTGTGGCGAGATCGTGGATGCACACTAATAAGTAGTCCCCTTCTAGGATAAAACGGTTGTCCCGTACTTCCAGATTCTCAACGGTAGTCTAGATTAGATCAATTAGTGGTTTAACACCTGGAAATAATTTAAAATCAATCACTGTGACAAAAATCATGTTATCAATACTATCAGCTTTGTTTTCTATCACAACGGTTATGCGATACTAAGAAAAGCAAAGCAATCTCTTACACTATCCATAAATTATTAGCTTATTAAAAATGAAGATTTCTATCATCTATTCACATCATGGTACTTAACAATACAATGCTTACTGGATTAAAAGTCAGACAAGAGTGTAATGGCATGATAAACAGTCACAGCTGTACGTATAGTAATAAGTCAGACAGTATAGACCTAGTAATACAATAACGAATGCAATTAGATATATTCATTATAAAGTTCTGAGAATATTGCGATCAATCTAAACAGAGAAACCAATAAAAAAAATTTTCTAATATAGTTTAGTGATATATACTTGTATTATATTTTCTTCTCTTACATCATTTTCCTCTGTCACTGCTAGATCTACTACATATTTCTGCTTGTCAGCTCTAATGTCCCTCCTCACTCACTTACTTGCTTCTGCTTATTCGGTCTATGTCAGCTCCTTTCCAAGTTCTCACGTCTTGTGAATTTCCGAGTGATGCGAATATGGCCGATCTGGTTCTGTATAGACTGATCCATTGAGACTCGTGTAGCTTTGTGTATGCGTTTCTTTGGGAATATTGTGCCTCCCATAACCATTTTGTTGAATGTACATAAATTTGCAAATCTGTCACCATTCTCTTTCCTTTCTTCTAGTCTATGTCGTTTCATGATGTCTTCAAATCCGGTGTTGTCCATTCCGACTTTGGCGTTTAGTTCTCTCATTAGGATGATCAGGTCGTTTCCTGATCACAACATCTCACAAAACTGGTTTTTGTCGTCATTGGTTGGTGCATAACATTGGATAACATTGTGATACCCTTCTTTGTTTTGAAAGATAATTTGATGATTCTGGATACATGTGATTCCCATCCTAAAAGTCCTTATGTGCTTCTTTGGACAACATCAAAGCGATTTACTGAGTGTGTGGAGCATTTTCCTCTTCATGGCTAGAGTACCGCAGAATCTCCCTCGAATCTGTCCTTCTCTGTCCAGCTTGATTCCAATGTGTTCCACTGATTCTGAACACCGTCAAGTTGTATCTCTTTATTTCCGTAGCTATTTCATTGATCCTTCTCATCTTCTACATTTCCCGAACATTCAATGTATTTATATTAATTGTTGCTCTTGTTATGAGAAGGGGCATCGGTCTCGTGACTTCCGAAGAATCTTGGCTTCCACCATGAGGCGTAATAATTCTTCCGAAATAATATCCTTTAACTCGGAGGGCACAGTACTAACGGTTCCAATTGTTTATTCTAGTTAGTGTATTTTTAGGAAGGATTGTTTTCTACAGGATGAGGTTGTTGACTCCATGTCCAACCCTTCTCCTTTATGCTGACTTGTGACCGACAGTAACACTATAAGAGCTACAGGTGGAGTTGATATATATTGAATTAGGTAAGATCAAACTTTTTTTTCCATAATATTCAAAGTGTGTCAGCTGTAAAATTCGAACTTTTTAATTATTCGCTTATCTGTCACGTTCTGTAAGTTACTAAATCAAATTCTAACAGATATCCCTGTATTTCTGTCGAGGCGATCCTGAGAAATTTCTCGCAATAAATACGACAAGCTCAGGAAACATTAAGAAGCATTTTATCCAATCAGCATTTGATTAGAAGTTTTGCTAGAAATATCGCGAAAATGAAAAGTCACATGTAGAGGTTTTGATTGGCTGATAACTACACTGCTACTATGTTTAGTAGCATTCTAGAATTTTCAGGAAAACCCAAGGACGTCTAAAATACTATGAAAACACTATATTTTCTGTACATAAACGAACTTTTGGAGTAAAGTGCTTCCCGCATATTTTGTGCCTTTTCTCTCGTGTTCAAGTCGCTGTGTAGTTCTAGTCTGGAGGTTACGAGACTAGCTTAGGATCAGAATATAGAGTTCAGTCAGCAAGACTTATCATGAAGAGATCTGAGTTAGACCATTAAAGGAAACCTGTAAGGTTTTCAAACCAACAATTTCCACAAACCTTTACTGACAGATATCTTTGGATTGTATTCTATAGTTTTTTTATTTTAATTATTGTATAAAGTAGGGAATTTATTCCCATCGACAGCGTCTAAATACTTTACAACATTTGAAGACCTAGTGTCCCAGTTTCAATATGGTTTTGAGTATGGTTAATTTCTGTATATTTTTCTGCATTGGAATGAGGGGTCGAGGCTTTATCTCAGGTTTAGCAATTATTCATTTGTAAGATATCTGAATAGAGCTAACGGTGTAATGACTCAAGTCAAAATATAAAAAATTGTTATTGATAGTTGAAATACAAAACCGAAGAACTCTCGAGATGAAATTAGAGATGGAATTTCAAAAGATTCTATCTAAGAAATTGATGTAAGCAAAGATGGATAGTGACTAGCAGTAGAATCCATTACGAGCGTTTCGTCCTATTTCGGACTCGTCAGCTGGATGTACCTGAATCTCAGAGTTGATGTTCACTCTGGGAGTCGAACGCAGTACCATTCTTTTGAAACACCATCGTGTTATCCACTCGACCACTGAGTCCTGATAACCACTTTCTTGTGCGATGGGGTGATGTTTCAGAAAAAAATAGATGCTTGAATTATTTTCTGTGAGCTGTGTAATCAAACTAAATTTGCAGGAGGGTAGTCGTTTAATTTAATTAGAGTATTGGTTATTTCGTCCTGATGGTCTTTATGACCTCCTAACCACTGATATGCTGATAGAGGGACAATAACTAAAAAATACTTAAAAATTATAAGTTCAGAATGGAGCTTACGAATTCTCCATTGCTTGACATCTGGAATGGAACATTATGTAGTAAACGTATGTCTTCTTACTATGAAATTCAAATTAATCAGCGATAATGTATTAGTCTTCAATGATGTTTTGATATCGGTTTACCTAAGTTAAACATTGTCTGTTATTATGCTTAAAATTTGTACTTACTGATATGTGATGTTTGAATGAACCAATGACTTCTTTGTATTGATGACTGTTGTAATTTTTGAATTCCATAATACGAAACATTCGTTTGGCTCAT